>NW_024070209.1:101548883-101565330 GCF_014754425.2 Oryx dammah | reverse complement strand
GTGAGGCCAGGGCAGGCCTTGGGAGCCAGTCAGGGACCCTGAGCGTGGGGGCCTGGGGCTCTTGTCTGTGTATTTCAAACATTTTATTATATAGGGAATCCATTTGTTGTAGCACAGGGAAACTGTAGCTAAGTCAAGTAATTTCCAACACCCAGAGACATCACCATCACCTTTAACATTTTGATACAGTATGTATATTCTGACATCTGGGACAGGCTACAAACAGGGCTTTAACGAAACACATTGTATCTAACTCTTTTTTCCTGGATCTAATGTGAATCCCCATTCACAAACACTCTCCCAGCCCCTGTGTTGATGGCTTTTGAGAGCAGCCATGCCCCATCACAGACACAGGCTATAGCAGGGAGATGCCCTTGAGATAGATTACTCTAAAGCCTGTAGGCTCCTGGACTCGAATAATAGATTTAATTCACAGGCGACTATCGAAACCCAGAAGTTTTAAGTTGCAGACCTGTGTCTGCAGCCAAGGACGTGGAAAAGCTTTATCTAGAGACTTGGGTTTCACCTCATAGGTAGCTTCACTTAAGAAGTTTAACCCAGGAGTGTCACCAGATAAACAGTTTAACCCTGGGTTTCTTCTCGGAAGGCGATTTAGGGGCATCCTCTCTGGGCACCACCAAGCCGTGGGGCTGGGTTTGGAGCAAGCCAACACCAAGTGCCAAGGTGTCCTTTATCCCCAAACCCAGGTTTTCTCCCAGTTGCCATCGATGAAGTCCAGGGTTCAGGTCCTACCCGGCTTCCATTCATCACCATCTCTGGATGCACCCGGAAGTTGGGGGCAGATTCTGGGAGGGGGGCCCCTCTTGGAGGCTGCTCCCAGCAGAGGGGCAGTCTGAGTTGTGACTGGATCCTCCAGGTGGGGTCGATTTGACTTCCTAGAATCTGTGTCTTTCTAGCTCACAAGAGCTCCCTAACGTATTTAGACATTTGAGAAGAAAGAGAAAGTGGCTCTCCTGGAATGGAAGGTCAGAGTGGGAATCTCCCAGAACTGGAACATTCTGGAAAGTCCTTTGAATTGTGCCGGGAATGCCATGGAGGTGCGTCTCCCTTTGGGTGTCTGCAGCCTCTGCTCTGGGAAGTGAAGCTGGCAGAGGCAGAGGAGTGGCTGCCCAGGGGAACTGGAGTGGGCTGAGCCGCGGGGCGGAGCGGTGGAAGGGCGGGGCAGTGGAGGGGCGGGGCCTGTGAGCCGCTGACAGCCCGAGAGCTCAGAATGAAGACACGTTCCTTCCTTCCGTTTGGGTGGTGCCGGTCTCCCCTGAATGTGATGAAGATGCCCCGGAAGGCGATGGAGTGGGGCCCTTGTCTGTGCCGTGAGGGTGATGCTGGCACCTCCGTCCCAGGCACGCTGTGAGGTGTCTGCACATCCTCAGCGTGAGGCATCAGAGGAGCCAGGGATGTTTATAGGGTGCTCTGCACAAGAGCCTCCAGAGAGGCAGTGTGGTCCAATAGTTACAGCTCAACCTGGGCTGTCCGACTAACCTGAACCCCAAAAGGCTGCTATTACCAAGGATGTGACCTTGGGAAGTTTTGCTCCCCTTTGAGCCCAGTTCCCACACCCATCAATCGGGGCATCATCGTCGCGCCTCCTTTGTACATGGTGGTTGTTGTTTAGTCAGTAAGTCGTGTCTGTTTTGCAACCCCGTGGACTGTAGCCCCCCAGGCTCCTCTGTCCATGGGATATTTCCCAGGCAAGAATACTGGAGTGGGTAGCCATTTCCTTCTCCAGGGGATCTTCCCAACCCAGGGATCAAACCTGCGTCTCTTGTGTCTCCTGCATTGGCAGGTGGATTCTTTACCTGCGGAGCCACTGGCCAAGCCCTTTGTACAGGGAGCGATTCCATAACATAACTTTACATCTGTGGCATGCCTATCCCATAACAAACTTTGTAAATATTAGTCAGTTAACAGCCATTTCATTGGGAAATTATTCACTTAAGACTTTAGGATGTGCTTCATCTGCCTTGCCCAAACCGTATTTATCAAATGCCTTGAGCATTTCACCTCTTTGTTGGTTGCCAGCAGGTCTTTTCATATTACATCTTTAATCTTTTCATAGGAGGATAAACCCCAAGTGCCAAGAAGAGGAAGTCTTTATTTGTATGTCTATAAACATCCCTTGGGAGCTTTGCGAGGGCGGGATGGCGCTGCCTCATTCGCTGCTAGGTCCGTGGGGCCGGGGACAGTCCGTGACCAGCACACAGGAGGCACTGGGTCAGTATTTGTTGAATGAATGAACGTAAGTTGACTTTCCCAAAACAGAGGCATTGGTTTGCACTGAGCTATTTGCACTTTCTCACGCGGCCCCTCTTACACCTGGGCACGTGGGAGGCTAGGTGAGCATGTGGTCTAGGTACAGGTTTATCTTAAGGTTTGGGAGTCTCGGTGGCCACCATCTGAGGTTTCCTCTCTCCGGTCTGGCTGTCCTTGTGAAATGAAGGGCTGACTCCATCCAGGATGATGTCAGGGTTTCAGGCTGGTGCTCAGACCCATTAAACTATAATTCTGTACATGGTATGATCTGCACAAGAAAGTCTGATCCACTCATTTGTGTTGGCACCAGTATGCTGGTCCTTTAGCTCAGAATCGGTGATTTTCCTTTTTAAAAATTAGCTTTTTCTTGTGATTGTATTGAGTAGGAAATGGCAACCCACTCCAGTATTCTTGCCTGGAGAATCTCATGGACAGAGGAGCCTGGTCTGGTGGGCTATAGTCCATGGGGTCACAAAGAATTGGACACGACTGAGCGACTGAGGGTGCATGCATACATGTGAGTGTATAATGAGTGTTCTTCCTAATTGTATAAATAATACATTCTCACTGTAAAAAAAAATCAGATATCTATAAATAAAACTTTTTGAAATCTCTCCCCCCAAAATCGGAAGTACATCCTTTCAGATTTACTTCTTTTGTTAAAAGCAAATACATGTTAATATAGATCTTTTTGTTTTACTTAAGAGTCTTGGCCTCCTTGCCAATGTCTATACCTGAGATCCACCGTATTTCTTTTAAAAGCTGCAGAACATAGGGATGCCACAGTTTGTTAAGCCCTCCTCTATTTATGGACATTTAGTTGTGTCCTGTTCTGGGCTCTTACTGATAATCCAGCAACAGGACATCTTGCCCCTGTGACTGTGCACCTGTGCAAATGTTTGCTTGGAAGACATTGCTGAACCAGGATGGTTGCTTCCCTTGGGCCTCAGTTTCCCCATTTGTGCACTGAGGATTACAAGATGGTGGAAGGTCTTGTTTGTAAATACGTAGGACAGTTGGTTGCCCATGGTAAGCACTTGATAAGTAATACTTTGGTTTTGAAACCAGAATGCTTTCGATCCACCTGGATTACCCATTGTTCTTTAAGTGTAGGTTGCAAGGAGACAGTTTAGGCTTAGTTAACTTACTTTCTGTTAGCCTGTCTTTGGCCGTCTTCTGTCCTTGAAGTGGCAGCCGTTTGGGTGTCCGTCTCACCAGCAGTCTCTGGTTCTGCAACCTTTCCGCTTAGATCTAGTCAAAGAGATGCCCTGCATTGGTAACAGGAGAGGCTGCTGACTCCCTGGGCCTTCTGGTAGACCAGCAGTCACTTCATTTCACAACAGGGCATCCACGTGCAGTTGTAGGGGTGGAGGCCAGCCCTGGCCATGATGCACACTGTAGGGGAAAAAAGTGGTGAGTTTGGACTCTCTACCTGCACAGGTTGGAATCTCTAATATCACATGATAATAATATCACCTAAAATACTGTGGGATGTGTCTCTTCCTCCCTGCCCACCTCCCGTCTCCCTGGTGGTCCAGAGAGCCTGAGGCTTGTCCAGGATCACTGAGCTCTTGAGTGCGGAGAGAGAGTGTGAGCATTGATCTGGGAATGAATGCTGCTTCTGGCCACCGGCCAGTCTCTCCTCCCAGCTCTGGGTGCCTAAGTGGGACCAAAACCCCTCCATGGGCATCGCTTTCTTAGGTGTGCACTGGGAGATTGAAGAGATGAACCCCAGGGTTTTTAAATTGTTTTATGTTGGGGGGTTCATTTGTGCAGGTGTGTTTAGCTCACGTGAATTCCAGACTGAGAAGCCAGGGGAGAGAGCAGAGCCATTTCCGAGGCCTGCCAGGGGGCCAGGTTACTGAGACCAGCAGACCATGGAGGCAGGCCTCTGAAGATCCGGAATGTGCTGGGGGATGCTCGCCCCAGGCTGTGAAGAGTGAAAGTGACTTGCTGGCGCGAAGGTGGCATCTCTCAGAACCAGGCACCCTGTCGGCCCACATTCCCTCCCTGTCCCTTCAGCCCCAGAACGGTGGGTTCCAGTTCTCACTTCCTGAGCATCAGGGGTAATCTTGTATTCTCTGTGAGCTGATGGCAGAGCTTCGAGTTCACTTACAGAAAGTAATTTAACTCAGCCTAAACTCTCTGCTTGCAAGCTATGCTTAAAGAGCAAGGGGTAGTTCAGTTTGCCCCTGAGTGCGAATAATGACGCCTGGAGCAGCCACCTGTGCCGATGCACAAGGTTGGGCCTGGAGGAAACCCTGAGCTCTGGAGGCGTCCCTGGTGAGCTGCCCTGGGGGCCATCGGGGCCCACTCTGGGTGACCCCCGGGGCCCTGGCACTCTGGACGCAGTCGTGCTGGGAGCAGTAGGGGTGGCAGATGTCCTCTTCCCCGCGCCCCAGAAAAGCGGGTCAGCGCCCCAGCGCGGCCGCTCCATGGAGCCAGTAGCAGAACTGTCAGGACACAAAAGGCGACCGCACACCCAGCCCTTTTAATCACCTAATGGAGGGGGACACCCGACGCCCCCAGGTCGGGTTTCTGGCCTCGGCCGCAGCCCAGGCCGCTGTAACTACAGCCAAGTTTGGCCCGGCCTCTCCACATTACAGCCGCGACACGGCCGCGCTCAATTGAAGTATTTGAGAACAATGAAATATGCATGGCTATCAGTGACAGCCCCATAAAGCGCGGCAATTAGCCGCGTAATCCGAGAGAGGAAGCCGGCCCTCGGCAGCCCGTGGTTCCCCATTAGTTAAATGCATTTTGTACGTCCTCATCCCATCAAATCAACTAACACTTCCTTTAATTGGTTCATGAATTATACAGCCGCCCCGCATTATAATTTAATCGCCTGTAAACATTCATAGGGCCCCACTGTAAAGTGGATCGCGCTCATTAATTCGTTAATTTCAGCAGATGGAAGGGGAGATCGGCTGAACGGTGGCAGAACAGAGTGCCTTGGGCAACGGAAGAAGGAAAAAAAGGTGGGGGGCCATTTAGGTTTTTTAAGGGCTGTCAGAAACTCAATCTGTGAGCTGTCAGCAGCCCGGACCCGTCCCCCACCCCCTCCACCGCACTGGCTGCGGGAAGTGACTGGCGGATTCATCCGGAGGCTTGTCAACCGTCTTTAAACATCAAGCCAGCGGGTAAACCGAGCCCAATGTAAATTAATTCTTGTCTTACGGGCCCCCCTTTCTCTGTCCCCATGAATATTTCATGGCGGGCAGCATAAATATTAATTCTAATAGCTCTGCACAGTGGTTATTATTTCTGTTTTATGACAAATATTCATAAAATATTCAGGACCCTTTTTTAGAACATTTACACACTTGATTGTGAATTTTCCCAGTTTCTCGGGGACACTGTAAACATATTGGGGTTCTCTTGATGGGCTTTCCGCCCCTTAATTAATACCGCTGCTTATCAATATTTAATTCGATTTTAGTTTTGCGGAGAAGTAAAAGCTATTAGATTGGAGGGTGGAAGGGATTTTCGCCCCTTCCATCAGTGAAATGGGAGAGTCTGTTTCTCTTTGACACCTGGGTGATCTGACAAAGGATGACCTCCTTTGCCTTTTTATCTGGAAAAAAAAATCTATCTTTTCTGTGTGTGTCTGTTCTCCCCTTACTTTTTAACCGAGAGCTCTGGCGGCAACCCAACTTGCTGTAATGAAATTCTTCGCTGCAATATTTATGCAAGGATTTAACATAATTTTGGAGTAATTAAAGTGTGGGTTTAACAAACACGGTGGCGGATTCCTCAGGCAAGACAGCTGTGACGGGGGATGAAGGATCTTTTGGAATCCTCGTTATTTATCTTTAACCCTGCCGATGCCTGCAGCTGTGCATGGCGTCCCCAGGGAGACAGAGGAGAGGGCTCCCAGCCCAAGGCAGCTGGTGCCCGTCAGGTGGTGGAGGACACAGGTGAGGTGGTGGCTTTGGCCCAAGGGAGTCTGAGGTGGGGTCCAGTGAATCTTGAGGCTGGGGGCGCACAAAGACAGTGTGGACCTCACCCTATTTGCACCCCTCCCAAATCTCTTCACGGCTCCTTTTCCATTTTCTGCTTCTCACCAGAGGCTTCAGGAATGTTCTAACAACGGCAAGGAACAAGTGATATTATTGTACATATAGGAAGGTCATGAAAGAGCGACCTAGAGTCATCCAGGCCTGGACCCCAGTCTGGAGGCACCACTTCACCTCTTGGGAGCCTGAGTCTTTTCATCCTGGAGATGGGCAGGATCACAGGCCCTCACTTGGATTAAATAGGACAAGACACCCGTGCAATGTGCTTATTACTGCAGGTGCCTGGCACGTAGAAAGTATATAATGGCTTGCAGTGACGATAATGATGGTGATGCTGGAGATTCATGTGCGGCAAAGGGTTAAAATTGAAGCCAAGAAGTAAAATGCTTTTGGCTAGAGAGATTTGTGGAGGAAACTTCCAGCTGTGGAAGGGGTTAAAGCCAAAGGTTTTCTGCAGCACCTTATTAAAAAATATCCGATGGAAAAGTCAAGCGTGGAGATTCTGATGGTGGCTGGGAGATGCTTATGTGGCTCTTCACGGGGCAGGTCTTCCCGCACCATCTGTCACTGAGGGAAACCGGCTTTGAGAAAGGAAACATCGAAATTAGCTCACCTCACCCTCCTTCGGCTCCCTGTCTCCGGGGACTTGTGACAGGGGGATGCACTTATTTCCCAGGTGGCCCAGGGGTCCAGATCTCGCACACCCTGCTCTCTGTCCTTGGAGCAAATTCCTGCTCCCAGGAAGTGCCCAGGGGAGGTCTGCCCAGTAGCAGGGTGCCAGGAGGGAGGCATGTGGTTGGAGGCCTCCCTGGAAGAGCACCTGCCCCATCTCCTGCCTCGAGTCCCTCCCAGCTGATCCACTTAGAGTGGAGGAAGGTGGCTCTGACTCCAACTGACTCTGCAGCACAGCCCAGAGGGCTAAAACCTAGACACGTGTTCAGAGTTTGGGGTTTGCGCTGAGCGGTGGGTGCCGAGGCCCCCCTCCCTCCTTCCGTCCCTCCTGCCTTCCTTCCTTCCCGCCCCTCCCTTCCTTCATCTTTCAGCAGACTCATGATGGGCTGCTGTGCTCAGCTGCGTGAATGCCGTGGCTGGCTGCCTGGGTTTGCATCCTGGCTCCATGGCTGTGTTAGGTGAAGTTCTCCAGAGAAATAGGAACAATCAATGTGCATTATATCAGGAGGAAAAGATTCTTTATAAGGAATTGGCTCATGTGATTATGGAGACTGACCAGTCGCAAGATCTGGGGGTTAAGTCCACAAGCAGGAGCTTCAGGAAGAGCCAGGAGGCAGGAAGGCTGAAGTGGGGTCCAGTGAGACTTTAGGATGGGAGTACAAAAGCATCCCCACCCCAGTAGATCTGAAGGCAGGAGAAAGTCAGTGTCCTTGTTCAAAGGCAAGCAGACACGAGGACTTTTCTGTGATTCAGGAAGGGGTCAGCCCTTCTGTTCTATTTAGACCTTCAACTGATTGGGCGAGGCCCACCCACACTAGGGAGCGCGATCTGCTCCATTCGTCCCACTAATTTTTCTAAAAAATTATTTTATTGGAGTACAGTTGATTTTTAACACTGTATTAAATTCTCCTGTATTCCACTGATTTAAATGATGAGAAACACTCTCACAGACACACCCAGAATAATATTTGACCAAATATCTGCATACCCTGTGGGCCCATTCAAGTGGACACATACAGTTAGCCATCACAGCCGCTTTCTAGCTGGGACGCTTCGACGGGTTAACCCTCTCTGTCTCTCGGGTTTTCTTCACCTGCTGTAAAGGACATGATGATAATTCCCTTGTAAGGTCACGATGAGGAGCTTTGACCTAAGGTAGGTCAAGTCTTAGAAGACTGCCTGCCATGTAGGCCCCATGGGTATTCAGTTTTATCATCACAGTAAGCAATTTGTATGAATTTTCATATTTAATCCTTAACTCTGTGAGGTACTTTTTTAAAAAATTTATTTATTTTTTATTTTACTTTACAATTCTGTATTGGTTTTGCCATACATTGACATCTGTGAGGTACTTTTATTTTTTAATCCTTGGGTACGGAGACTCAGATGGTAGGATGGCTCGTCCCTCAGTGAGCCAGCAGGTGCCACTGGCGTTTGAACCCAAGTCTTCTGACCTCGGAACTCATGTCCAAGCCTGACAGCCTGGGGGAGGACAGGCTTGCACACAGGAGGTTGCATTCACTTCAGTGGGACTGATACTTTGAGGCCTTTGGTGATTTTCAGGGCACCTGTCTCAGGTGGAGTTCCCCCCGGAAGCAGAGGCTAAGACAGCCGTGGGGTAGGAAAACTCAGTGAGCAGATAACAGCTGAGCTGGGCAAAGGGGCCGAAGCTGGAGGAGGCAGGCTGACCCAAGCTCCTCGATTCCGTAGGGGCCCCTTGCGGGGGAGGGCTGTGTTGGGCAGGCCCTGGTACCCCTCTGTGCTCACTCACTGGCCATGGGCCACCCCCAGAGGACTGTGACCTTGCTCGAAAGCTTGGGTTAAAAATGTCCATTAATTGGTGAATGAATAAGCAAAATGTGGTCCAGCCACACCACAGAACACCATTTGGCCATAAAAGGGGATGAAGTTCTGATACATGTTACGATAGGGACAAATCTTGAAAACACAGGCTAAATGAAAGATGCCTGGCATGTAGAGGCACGTGGATAGACTATGTTATTATTATGTGTTAAGCACTTGATATGTTAAAATAACCTTGTAAGTTCCGCTTTTTTTTTTTTCATTTTCCTAATTGGAGACTCGAAGGGCCATGCATCATATGATTCCGTTTGTAGTGTGTGTCCTGATGGAGCACATACACAGAGACAAAACCAGACAAGCAGTCACCAGGATCTGGGAGCTGGAGGGCGGGGAGGGCCTGTTCACGGGTACAGCGTTTCCTTCGGGCATGATGAAAGTCCCCCAAACTTATATTGTGTCAATGGTTGCACTCTTTATAAATATCATACACTAAAAATAATTACGTTGTATGCTTTTGAGGGGCTGAATTCTATCTTCGTTCCTGTGTGCATGCTAAGTCACCTCAGTCGTGTCCAGCTCTTCGTGATGCTATGCACGGTGGCCCACCAGGCTCTTCTCTATGGGGATTCTCCAGGCAAGAACATTGGAGTGGGTTGCCATGACCTCCTCCAGGAGACCTTCCCGACCCGGGGATCCAACCCACGTGTCCTGTGTCTCCTGTGTTGGCAGGTGGGTTCTTCACCACCAGCGCCACCTGGGAAGCCCCAAATTATATCTCAGTAATCATGTGTTTTTAAAAAAGAACATGGAACTCAAGTCTTGCAAGGTATTTACAGCTGGAAGAGGTCAGCTGATCTCGAATTCTTTCTCGAAGAGGGGTCTGCTGGAGCATCCAGGTGTCGGCCACACCACGGGGCCCTGAATGTTCACCAGCCCGGATGTTCTTCTGGGACTGAACTGGGGTTCACACCGGCGTACTTAGTGGTTGATCAGCTGTTGATCAGCTGATCAGTGGTTGATCAGTATTCCCACTGTCAGAGGGGCCCCTGAGGCAGCCAGGCAGTGGCTGCAGGCACTCTGAGCACCTGAGCACTGTCACCTACTCTGAGCACAGGTGGAAGTAGCAATGTGGCTCCCGGCCAGCGGCCAGGGATGACGGGTCTCCAGGAACACACAGGAGCCTCTCACAGAGGAGGAGCCCAGCTGGGCGGTGAGCCAGGCCCCTCAGACACAGACCCGGAGCTGAAGGACGACCAAGGGAAAGGCAGTGAAGAGTGTGGGTGCCCAGTGGCTCCTGAGAGCCGCTGTGGCTCTGCCCAGCTGAGTGCCCTGTAGTGATGGCTGACTTGCTGAGCATGAGTGGGCATGAGTGATGTGGGGGAGAGGGCAGTGTTGGAGGGAGTTTGGACACTGGGCCTGCGTGGATCTGAGCAAAGCCAGAATTTTCAGAATCTTCCGGTGTCCACACACATGCAGGCTGAAAGCCATTGGTATAGATGGCACCCTGACTGGGCACAGGCTGGCTAGTCTTGGGGTAAGGCTCTGGCTTGCTTTCCACATGTCTACTGTCATTTTCAGCCTGAAACTCATTTGCCTTTCTTTTTGGGAAAAGTTTGCACAACTTTCTGGCTTCCAACGACGTGCGGTTCATGACCGTCCAGGAAGTATCTGGGTGGCCACGTGCAGAGGAATTATTCTCTTTCTTCCCAGGGGTGATGGAGGCAGGCATTTTTAGAGGACTCTCGAATGGAGACGGATTATGCAGGAATCTGATCCTGGGGTCACTCTCCTTGCACCAGACTGCTGCATTTTTGTATGGCGTGTGCTGTACAGCCAGGCGTGCTCACTAATTTCCCAGTTAATAACAGTCATGGAGACTGTTCTCCCTGCCCCTGGAGAGATTTTAGACGCGGGCAGGGTAGATCTGCCGCTATCAGTTATGCACAGTTTTAAACAAGAAATGGCCAGCGGGAGCCTCGTTTTTTTTTTTTTTTTTAAGGAGCAGGGAGGGGACACTACAGCTGCTACCAAAGGGCAGGAGGCATGGTGCGTGGGGGTTTAAAACGAGGTTGAGATGTCTGGCCTTTTGTTTTCAAATTGTTCTCTTGTCAGAGTGAAACTTATGCATAGTGAAAGCATTAAACTCTGGCCAGGGCCCTCTCCGGTCGCCAGGGCGGCCTTGCATCCAGACTCCGTGCAGCGGCACATCCTCTTCTGCACTGTAGTTGAGGACTGCTCTGATGGCAATCTGCAGCCTGCACCCGCAGCCGGGAGGACCAGGGACCGATCCCATCGAGCTTATGGCGCCCGACGCCGTGAGATCGAATCCGCCCTTCCACGGCATCACAGCTGGCTCCCTCCCATGCTAATCGGCTCATTCACTGCACGTTTATTCAGTCCTCACTTCTTCCCTGTATGAAGGGCATAGCACAGACCTGACATCCCAGAGCCTTGTCTTCAGACAGCTCACCCCCAGGGTACTCAGAGGTGGGGATCCTTCTGCAGCTGGCCCAGTTCTTATTGTTCTAAACCCAGTTTTTAAGCACTATTTTTATTTATGTATTTGGCTGCATCAGACCTTCGTTGCAGCACGTGGTATCTTTCACTGTGGCACATGGGCTTCGATGCCCCACAGCACGTGGGATCTTAGTTCCCTGACTTGGGTTGGAACCCACAACCCCTGCTTCGCGGGGCAGATTCTTAACCACTGGAGCCCCAGGGAAGTCCCCTTGTCTTGTCTTTTGGTTTCTGATAGTCTGTGCATAATTTGCTTGCCCTCTCTAACCACTCTCTGCCACGTCGTCTTTCTTCATGCTGTTCTTGGCTACGTCCAGCTTTCACTCCCACGAGCGTCCTCCAACAGCGTACACCTCCCACGCTGCCATCCCCAAATGCAGCCACCTCTAGACGTGACGCTGCCTCTCCCTGACCCTGGACCGGGGGAGGCCTTGTCCTGGTGGGTCCATAATGATGGTTACGCCACTTTCTGTTATCCGATGGCTCCGCAGCTCACCATCATATGAAAATTGTTTTGCCATGGCTTTGACCTTGTCTCCCCTCTCTGATGTCTCAGGGCACAAACATTAAAGGTGAACAGACCATTCTAGTGCCTAGTGTCACTTTGCCTTTTTTCTTGGCGGCTCTCTTTTCTCTCTGTTCCCTGTTTCAGTGGCTATCATTGCAAAGTTCCCTTTGAGATAAGACCCCTTGATTATTCCAAAGCCGGAGAGCCGCTGTTGCCTGCGCTCCAGCCGCACAGAAGGGCTCTGAGTGGCAGAGCTGAGTCCTGGTTTAAAGCGCAGACAGTGCTGCTGCCTTCCAGACGGCTCAGCGCACCCTCTGGGCTTTGAAGAAACTGGAGAAGGAGGAGGCGTTCGAGCCTGTTTCAAGAAATGGTTTTCCTGGACAGATCTTCCCAATTTGAATATCAAATTTGGAAACAGAGGTTACTAAGGGATCTATTTGTGCCTCCTCCTGTATGTTGTTAGTTGTATATATAATTCACATTTTTATGTATTCTCGATGCAAATCCAATCCCTTATCAGGTATAGGTTTCACAAATATTTTCTCCTGGTCTATGATATCTCTTTCATTTTCTTAATGTTTTTTTGAAGAGCACAAGCTTTCAATTGTTATGTTTTTAATAAAATCTAATTTATTAATTTAAAAATCTATGGGTCATGATTTTGGTGTCATCTGTAGGAAATGTTTAACCCAAGGTCACAGGTTTTCTTCTAGAAGTTTAATAGTTTTAGGTTTATATTTCTATCCATGATTTATTTTGAAATAATTTTTGTAGATGGCGCGAGGTGTGGGCCAAGATTATTATCATTATTTGCATATGAATGTCTAATTATTCTAGCACTGTTGGGTGAAAAAAACATCTTTCTCCTTTGAATTGTGTCAGTGCCTTTGTTGAAAAGGTCATATTTGTATAAGTCAATTTCCAGACTCTTTGTTCTGTCTTTTTAATCCATCTGTCTAGCCTGTCAGAATAACATTCATACTGTCTATACTACTGTAGCTTTATACTAAGCCTTGAAATCAATTTGTTCTTCTTTTTCAACATTTTTAAAGTGATTCTAATTCTTTTTCAGAAACACGTTCCATATAAAATTGACTTCTGTGGAATCTTCAAAATACCTTCTTGGAATTTTGATTAGGATTGCATTGAATCTGTAGATCTGTTAGGATCGACATTTTAGCTGTATTGAGTCTCCGAGTCCATGAACATGGTATAGCTCCCGACACGTATTTAAGTCTTTGGTATCTTTCATCAGTGTTTTGTAATTTTCACCATACAGATCTTATACGTATTTTGTTAGCTTTACATCTAAGTATTTCACTTTTATATTATTGCAAATGGTACTTTAAATTTTTAATTTCCAACTGTTTATTGCTAGTATCTTGAAAAATTGGTTTACTTTTTGTTTATTGATTTTGTATCCTGTGTATTCACTAAACCCACTTATTAACTGTTATAGCCTTTTTGAAGATTCTTTAGGGCTCTAATTAGATGATTCTGTCATCTGCAAATAACAGTTTTATTTCTTCCTTTTCAATGTGTATGCTTGCTATTTCCTTTTCTTGTCTTACTACACTCTCCAGGACTTCCAGTAAGATGTTGAATGGAATTCATGAAAATGGACATTCTGCCTTGTTCCCAATCTTAAGGGAAAAGCACCCAGGCTTTCACCGTAACGTATAATGTTAGCTGTAATTTTTTGGTAAATACCCTTTATTAGATTGAAGAGGAAATTACCTTCTATTTATAGTTTGCTTGGAATATTTACCAGGAAGTGACATAAAGTTCTGTAAACTGCTTTCCTACATCTATTGAGATGGTTATATAGTTTTCTTCTTTAGTCTCATAATACGGTTATGTGTTAGTTGCTCAGTCATGTCCAACTCTTTGCAACTCCATGGATTGTAGCCCACCAGCCTCCTCTCTCCATGGAATTCTCCAGGCAAGAATACCAGAGTGGGTTGCCATTTTATACTCCAGGGGATCTTTGCAACGTAGGTATCCAAACCAGGTTTCCTGCATTGCTGGCAGATTCTTTACCATCTGAGCCACCAGGGAAGCTTACACTGACTGATTTTTGGATACTGAACCAGCTTTTCATTACTAGGCTAAGCCTCATTTAGTCGTAATGTAGTATTCTTTTTTATGTGTTGCTGGATTCAATTTGCTAATATTTCCATTGAGTATTTTTTGCCTCTGAATTCGTGAGGGATATTGGTCTACAGTTTTCTTATAGTGTCTTGTCTGGCTTTGGTATCAGGGAAATGCTGCCTGATAAAACAAGTTGTGTTCTCTTATCTGAGTTTTTATAGCATTGGCATTTAGATAGTGTTCAGTTCCGTTCAGTTCAGTTCAGTCGCTCAGTCGTGTTCGACTCTTTGCGACCCCATGAATCGCAGCACACCAGGCCTCCCTGTCCATCACCATCTCCATACAGTGGAAGTGAGAAATAGATTTAAGGGTCTAGATCTGATAGATAGAGTGCCTGATGAACCGAGGTTTATGACATTGTACAGCAGACAGGGATGAAAATTAGACAGTGTAGAGTTAATACTATCACATGGTTCATTTTTTAAATTTATTTCTTTGCTGCGTTGGCTCTTGTTTGTGGCCTGAAGGCTCTTTCTCTAGGTGTGCCGTGTGGGCTTCAGAGTATGTGAGCTCAGTAGTCGTGGCACACAGCAGGCGGAATCTTAGTTCCCTGATCAAGGATTGAACCCACATCCCTGCATCGGAAGGCAGAGTCCCAACCATTGGACCCCCAGAGAAGTCCTGGTTCATATTTTTCGCTCCATTCATTTGTTTGTATACATATGTATATTCAGAACCTCATTAAATGTTAAGTTTTTCCCTCCTCCCCCTACCTTCATCATAATATCTATACACTGCACCATCGTGCTTATTTTTAAAAATATTTCTTGATTTGTATCTATTTGGCTGCACCAGGTCTTAGTTTCGGCATGCAGGATCTTCGATCTTCCTTTGTGGCATGCGAGGGCCAGTTCCCGGAGCAGGGACTGAACCTGGGCCCCCTGCATTGAGAGCACAGAGTCTTAGCCACTGGTCCCCCAGGAAAGTCCCGTAGCACTTATGTTTTATTGTGGTAAAATACATATAACATGAAATTTGCCGTTTTAACCATTCAGTGTACATTTGAATGGTGTTAAGTACATTCTTGTGCAACGCATCACCACCATCCATCTCCAGAACTTTTCCACCTTCCCAAACGGAAACTGTCTCCACTGAACAACAGCCTGGGATTTCTCCTTCTTCCCAGCCGCGGGCGCCCCCCATTCTGCCCTCTGTCTTTATGAATTTGACTAGTCTACATACTTCATTTAAGTGGCATCATACAACATTTAGCCTTTTGTGTCTGACTTCTGTCACTTAGTGGAATGTCTTCAAGGTCCATCCACACTGTGGCAGGGGTCAGGATTCCATTTCTTTCCAAGGCTGTCTAATAGTCCGTTGTGGGTGTGTGTCTCACTTTGTTTATCCACTCATCTACTGATGGACATTTGGGTTATTTTTGCCTTTTGGCTCTGTGAATAATGCTGCAGTGAACTTAGGTGTGCAAATATCTGTTCATCCTCTGCTTTCCCTTGTTTTGGGTGTATGTCAGAAGTGGAAAGGCTGATCACACGTTGCACCTTTTTACATTCCTACTGGCAAGGCACAAGGCTTCCACTTCCTCTGCATCCTCATCAACCAACCCTTGTTATTTGCTGGTTTTTTGATAATAGCCCTCCTGATGGGTGTGAAGTGGAATATCATTGTAGTCATGACAGGAGTGGGTCAAGAGAGCCAGCAGTCATCGGGCATCTGTGTCCTGGGTGACAGCCTATGAGTCCTCCCCTCTTTGGGGCTCAGTTTCCCCGTCGTGTACACTGAACAGACTGGATCAAAGCTATGGTTCTAAGGATTGACTGCATACTACAGTCACTTGGGGAGCTTTTAAGAATCTCCATTCCCAGACCTTACCTTGAGCCAGTTATAGCAGAATCTCGAGGGCTGGGGCCCAGGTCTCAGTAATCTCAGAATTCCCCTGATGGTTCCAAGGTTTGGCCAAAGTGAGACCTGAGGATACAGCCAAGCTTCCCACACCTGCCCAAGCATAAGAATCACCTGTGCTGCTGATTTACAAGTACAGGTCTCCCAGTCTCTCTCCTGGAGGTTTTGGCTTGCTATCCTCCGGGAGGGGTACCCTGTATTTACTCTTTTAATAATTTTTATTAAATCACTGGGAAAGACCCTGATACTGGGGAAGATTGAGGTCAGGAGGAGAAGGGGGCAACGTAGGATAAGATGGTTGGATGGCAACTATCCAGCTCAATGGACATGAGGTTGAGTAAACTCTGGGAGATGGTGAAGGACAGGGAAGCCTGGCATGCTGCAGTCCATGGGGTCACAAAGAGTCAGACACGACTAAGCGACTACACAACAACAGCAACAGTAGCTGGTTTATAATCTGGGTCAGTTTCAGGGTCAGAATCTGTATTTTAGACAAGCCCTCCTGATGATCCTTAACATCAGACAAATCTGGGGAACACAGGATCAGAGCAGCCCTTCTCCAGCCGCAGTGTACGTACGGATCTCTGTGGGTCTCGTCAACGCTAGTCTCCGGTTCAGTGGGTGGGCCGTGGGGCTTGAGTCCCAG
>NW_024070209.1:101522198-101548873 GCF_014754425.2 Oryx dammah | reverse complement strand
ACGCTAGTCTCCGGTTCAGTGGGTGGGCCGTGGGGCTTGAGTCCCAGCTGCTGCTGCTGCTGCTGGTCTGGGATCCCACTTGGAGCAGCGAGGGATGGAGGCGCATGCCTTCCATCCCCCTCCTGAGGCAGCCCTGAAATTCTGCAAACCCCGAGGCAGGTGGCGCTCCCGCCCCTGGTGAGCCCAGACATGTAGACCAGGAGTGTCTCTGCCCAATGCACCCTGCTCTGACTCTTCTCTGCTTTCACATTCTGTCTTTCCTGGCTGTTACTGTAAATGAGCAGCATAACACCCCAAACCAGCAGGTGGGGGCCTGCACAGGGCCGTGTACCTCCACAGAGCTGCGTGGACTCCCCGCTCCTCTCCCCACCACCTGGCTCTGACATCGGGGTGCATGAGCCTGGCTAATCAGAAGCTTCCAGCCTCTGGAAGCCCAGCTCCTCCGCAGCAACGCTTTTCCCAACGATGTGTTTCAAGTACCAATTTGGTGTCTGCGCGCTTCTGATCTTGCCAGCCTTTCACAAGCCTTTCTCTTGAATGACGACAAATGGTCTTCATGTGCTGGGTTAAAAATCTTTCAGTTGGGGCTGTTTGTTTATGAAGCAGCATCTATTATCACAGATTTCCAAACTAGCTTCCTTTCTACTGGTGTCGGCATCCAGAGCTACACCGTCAGCCCCCAGCCGCACTGACAGCCACGTTTCGGTGTTGCTGTTGGGCCTCACAAGTTCTGGGGGTGCAGGGGGGCAGCGTGTTTGGAGCGTAAAGGATGAAAGCACATCGAAAACACCTGTGCGCCTTGTGTTCCGACGCTCCTGGTCTTACGTGTTTTATTTGGTGGCTGTTATCCTGGGAATGGAGATCTTTGTCGAGAACACGTGCGGGGAAGATTTCCATGGCTGCTGCCACACCGCCCCCCTCCCGTCCCCCCTCCCCGGGATGAGCTTGCTTGGTGTGGTGGTGGCTGCAGCTTTCACCAGATACCAGCAAGGGGCTCCTTGGCAACTGGGCAGATGTGAGCCTCAGCAAACAGCATGGGCGAAACAAGGGAAAGAGAAGAAAGGGGGTGGGAGACACCAGTCTTGAACGGAGAGTATTTGCCTCACATTTGGTTTACTTCTTTTGGGGAGGGGTGTGGGTCTTCCCTGGTGGCTTAGATAGTCAAGGGTCTGCCTGCAGTGCAGGAGACCCGGGTTCAGTCCCTGAGTTGGGAAGATGCCCTGGAGAAGGAAATGGCAACCCACTCCAGTATTCTTGCCTGGAGAATCCCATGGATGGAGAAGTCTGATGGGCTGCAGTCCCTGGAGCTTAAACAAGAGTTGGACACGATGAGCGACCAAACAGCAACGGGACGCTGTGCACTCATCCACCCTCCTTTCCGGCACACGTTTCCTGTGAATGCTCCCCAGGCCTCAGGACCCTGGTCAGGGGCTGATCGCTGATCTGGCCCGAGAGGTGACACCTGGGCCCAAGAGGCTGGTCTGGGGCCCCTGGGGACTGGGGCCCTATTGGACCCACCAAAGCTCAGCCTCTTGGCAGCCCCATCAGTACATCTGGTGAATTCCTGGGGGAGGGGGAGGGCCTTCTTTTGTTTACTAGCTTGAGGGAAGGCAGAGGATCCATCCTGAAGACTCCCACCCAAGAGTGAAGGCGGGAAAGCTCTGAGTACACAGCGGGCACTCCATAAATGCATGTATGAAATACAGCAATGAATAAACAGTAAAGTGAGCGACAGAAAATTCCAGAACTTATTAAAAAACCTGAGATGGTTTAACCCTAGAAGGCAGGGCCTGGATTAGACCTGTGGGCAGGAGCCAGAGCACTTGGTCTGTTGGCCTCCCCCCAGCCTCCCACCCCCGGCAGGCACGCCTCCCTCCTGTCGCATTTGTCTTGCGACTGACCCCGGGGCCGGGTAGCTGTTCGCGGTGGGGCCTGTCCTACGGGCAGTGAGATGCTGAGCTGTAGCCCTGGCCTCCACCTGCTGGGTGCCAGTTGCACCCCCTCCCCTGCTGTAACAACCAGAAACATCCCTATACATTGTCCAACATCTCAGGGCAAACTCAGCCCTGACCGAGAACATCTGTCCTCAGGTTTCGTATAAAGAAAGGCTTCCAGATGATAAACACCATATGATACTGCTTATATGTGGAATCTAAAAATGTGGAACAGATGAACTTATTTACAGAACAGAAACAGAATCACAGATGTAGGAAACAGTCTTATGGTTACCAGGGGGAGATGAGGGGAGGGATGCCTTGGAGGTTGGGGTGGACACATGTGAAGTGTTAGTCACTCAGTTTTGTCTGACTCTTTGCCGCCCCATGGACTGTAGCCTGCCAGGCTCCTCTGTTTGTGGAGTTCTCCAGGCAAGAGCACTGGAGTGGGTTGCCATTTCCTTCTCCAGGGCATCTTCCCAACCCAGGGATCAAACCCGGGTCTCCTGCATTGCAGGTGGATTCTTTACCAACTGAGCTATCAGGGAAGCCCAGCAACTATTAGCTCAGATGGTAAAGAATCCGCCCGCAATGCAGGAGACCCGGGTTTGATCCCTGGCTTGGAAAGATCCCCTGGAGAAGGAAATGGCAACCTACTCCAGCATTCTTGCCTGGAGAACCCCACGGACAGGAGCCTGGAGGGCTACACTCCATGGGGTCACAAAGAGTTGGACATGACTGAGCAACTCACACACTTTTGCAGGTGAGGAAACTGAGTCTCAGGGAGGTTGTGTTTGTGGCCTGAGGTCACACAGCAGGTCCATGTGGAGGTGAGATTCTAACCCGCATCTGTGTAATTCCAGGGAACTCACTGGTCTCCCCCGAGAATGGGGCATTCATTCCCCACAGCTCACCCCCCCGTGGAGTGTCTCCCCCAACCGCTGCCCCGGGAGCAGTGGCGGCTGGGAGCTGTCCCTGAATCAGGAGGTGGAGAGCTTCCGCAGCTACCTGAATCTTTCCCTGGTGACCGGCCAGAGCCTGGTGCCCCAAGCCCCGAGTCAAGGCCACTGAGGCTCTGCCCACTCTGGGGGGCTGAAGCCCACCCTGGCCTCGAGTCCAGCCTGCGGTTCCCTCCAGCAGACATGGTGCCTCTTCTCCCCGCAGGGTGTTTTTCCTGAATGTGCCATTCGATTCTGTCATCGAGCGGCTGAGCCTGAGAAGAACTGACCCGGTCACAGGAGAAAGGTCTGTGCCAGCCCTGCAGGGGGCGGCGGCCCTCTGAGGGCTCCAGAGGCCACGCCCCACAGGGGACCCCCCTCTCTCCATCTAGCTGATGGGTGCCAGGGCGGGGCTGCTCCAGGGACCCTGCTGGGGACAACTGACAGAAGATTCTAGAAAGGGGGTTCACCCAGCCAGCTCCTCCACTCTGTCTGCTGACCCTCTTTTCCTGGAAGAGTAGCAAGAAAATGAATGTCCAGACTGTACAACAGCTGTTAAACTGCTCACCTGCTCTGACCTGGGCTTGGCTCTGACCCCAGCATGTCACCGAGGTGCATCCCTGACGTGGCTGCTGAACAGATGCGTCCCCTTGGGAACAGCGTCACCTCTGAGCCCTCCCATGGCTATAGGGGCTAAATCCTGCAAGCTAAGTCCTTGTATCTGACCAAGTCCAATTGCTGTGTTGGTGGTGAAACACAGTCTACAGTCCCCGCGATTGAAGGTTGAAGCCCCCATCTTCCTAGCAACCAGGGCCCTGTTTCTTGGTAACTAGACTGCGTTTCTCAGGACAGAGGAGGAGGGGCGGGAAGGAAGCACCAGGATTTTCCCGTCACCGTGCGCTGGGGGACGTCCTCTCACTGATCCGCTCAAGTGAAATGGCCTTCGTGCTGCCGGGGGTCTCTCCCCCAGGGACCAGGGCACTTCCTCGTGTCTCCACTCGTGCCTGGTGTTATTATGTCCCATCCCCTATTTGACTGTGAGCTCCATGAACACAGAGTCGACGTCTCACCTGCCATTGGGTTGCCAGTAGCAAGGGTGTGCTAGGCGTACATGGCAGGTACCTAGTATTGTTTGGAAGGAAGAAAGGAAAGGAGAAAGGAAGGAATGAACAAAAGGAATTTGGCCCTTAGTATTTTACTATATTCTGTCCTATTACTGATCTGCGGCCTTCTCTCCTGAGAAGGGGCCATGCTGCGGGTTTCTCTGCGGCTCTCAGCCTAGCCAGTGGCTGGTGCAGAGTAAATGTCTGCTGCTGGTGGTCGTGGGGTCCAGCCTCTCTCCTGGGGAGGGGTCCTCTGAGCTGGACCAGGGCTCACCAGCTTCCCCGCCTCTCACAGGTACCACCTCATGTACAAGCCCCCTCCGACCATGGAAGTCCAGGCCCGTCTCCTGCAGAATCCCAAGGATTCGGAAGAGCAGATCAAGCTCAAGATGGATCTGTTCTACAGGAATTCTGCCGAGCTGGAGCAGTTCTACAGGGACGCCATCACCCTCAACGGGGACCAGGACCCGTACACAGTCTTCGAATACATTGAGAGTGGGATCATTAATCTCCTACCCAAGAAAGTCCCCTGACAGGTTCTGAGCTGGGAGCATCCCTCAGGAAGACGGAGTTAGCCCCTCACCCCCAACCCTCTGGAAGATCAGCCAAGCCAATAAAGTGCTGGGTGCAGTCTCGTGGGTCCTGGAGGTGGCCAAAAGCTGGCCTTGTTTCAGGGTCTGGGAACGCAGGCTGGGCGCAGCCCCGGGAGGCAGTCAGGTTGACGGTGGAGGGCTGGGTCAGACCTGGGATGCAGTGTGGCTCCAGCAGCCATGCCCTGTGCACCCTGGGGTTGTCGCTGGATTCTGTTTCTTGCAGCCGAAATGGGTAACAATAGTCCCTGCCTCACAGGGCTGCCTTGGGATGAAACGCGATGGCACAGGGAAAGCTTTCACACACGCTACGCTCTCTGCGAATACAGTTTTACCGAAGCCACTGTCTCCAGAGCAGCCTGCCCAGTAGAACTCTCTGGAATGACCGACGTGCAGCCAACACAGCGGCCCTGAGCTCCAGGGGACTGTCGAGCACAGGGAACGTGGCCATTGCCACCGAGGAGCTGTCTTTTACAATTGTCCTTGAGCTTCTCTAATTTAAGTATGAACGGCTGCATGTGGCGAGGGACTGCAGGGTCAGTGCAGTTCCAGACACATGCGGCTGCTTCTAAGACTCTGGAAGCTCTTGGAAGGCCTGCCTTCAGCTCCCATTGAGATAGCCCCTCTGGGTCCCGCAGGGCCCACAGCACAGAAGAGGGACCCTGGGGGGACAGAACAGTAACATCTCAGGGTGACAGAGCTCTTGGTCCTCTTCCACGAGCTTCCCCCGCCCCTGATTATTATTATTATCTTATCTTGCTAGAAAGGTACTTGGATGATTCCCACTGAAGCTGCAGAGGGTGAGGGACTTGCCCAAGGTCTCTCGGATCCATGGCTACACCTGAACCCAGCGCTCCGGTGCTCTCCGCCTGCAGGCCTCAGGGGGCCTGGCCAGCCAGGGTCCAAGACAAGGACTCGAGCTTCTGGGTTCTGAGTGGTCAGGGACTCCGGGTCTAATGGCCAAAGCCCCTTCCAGCCTAGGGCAGCCCAGAGTCCCCCCAGCAAAGATCTGACCCTAGCAATGGCCGTTGTGACCGTTGGCAGCCAGCAGCTGGGGCCCATGGAGCCAGACTTCTGGGCCTGCCCTCCGGCCTCTGCCTGGGTCACGGCAGGGTGAACCCCTCAGGCCTTGGCCAGACCTCCCAGGACTAGGCCCCCTCTCTAGAGGCAGCATCTGGCCACAGCACTTCCCCCGTGCCTAGTGGCCCCACCCCCGACTCTCTCTCCATCCTGCCCAGGCACTGGGTGCCACCTCCTGACACTCCATCAGGCCTTCCCCTGCCCCTGCCCCTCCCCTTCCCCACCCCACAGGGAACAGGGCATCTTCCCCCGAAGCCCCCTGACCCTGGGATCCTGCCCGTGGAGCCTCCTCAGGCCCCAGAGTCCCCAGGAGAGGTCTCGGGTCCAGACCATAGGGCCAGGCTGCTGTGCTGAAACTGCCCAGGTGTACCCAGCACCCCCCATTGCAGGAGACAGAAGACCGGGAAGGTGGCCAGCACCTGCCTAGCCAGGAGCCACTCCCCTTACTCTGCCTGCCCTGCTGCGTGTGGTCCCGGGCACCAGAGACTGCAGCCTGTTTACTCTCCAATGGAACCCCCTCCCGATGCAGATCCTTAGCTCAGGACATCACAAACACTTGTTCTGCTCAGGCAGCGCTACTGCTCTGTGCACAGCCTCCTCTCTCTCCGCCTGCCCCGCCCCCATAGAGCAGCTGTCCCCGCCAAGAGCCTGGACTGTGGACCCCAGCGGCCTGGGTCCCCATGCTGCTGTGTGGCCTGGGGCGAGCTACTTCACCTCTCTGGACCCTTGTAAAATGAGAAAGGTCGCTGCCTCCTAGGCAATACTAGGCACGTACTGTGGGATGGAATGATGAATACATACACCAAGGCTAAAATAGGGCGTGGCACATAGTATACGCGCCACAAATGCGGTTCTTCTCACTGGGGTTCTCACAGCTCCCCTTGAGGTCAGGGCTGTTTTTCTTTTTTTATCCCTAGATGAGGAAACTGGCGCTCAGAGGAGTCCAATAACTTGTGGACGACTGCATGTGCTAAGTGGCACCTGGGTCGGGACCTGGGTCACTTGCTGCTCCCAGGACTCCAGGAGATGACCAGCAGGCCGGTGCTTTGGCCTCAGTCCTCATCGGGGTTGCTGAAGGCATCTGGGCTCGCGGGGCCCCTGCCTTCTTCCCCCAACCCAGGTGGATGAACGTCGCCCGGCGCTCCTCCCCGCCGCCTCCCAAAGGCCCCAGCGTCCCGGATGCCGCAGGGCCTTGGTTGGGTTCCGGCGCCGCGGCAGAGCCGGAAGGCGCGGGCTTCATTGAGATGCGCCGGGGCGCGCGATCCCCGGCGCGCCCCTCGGGTGTGCGCTGCTGGGGTTGGCTCCTGTAGCTCGCTCCCACCGAAGCGACAAGCAAATGACATTCGTCCTCCGCGCCCTTCCCCCTAGCCAGCTGGAGAACATTAGCATCCGGTCCCAGCCGCAGTGATGCTGATCTGGGGGCTTTCCGGCCCAGGAGAGGCCCAGTCCTGTGGCTGGAGGGCAAATGTCCTGTTAATTCCCAGATGAGGAGCTGTGCTTGAAGTTAACCTCTGAGGTCTGGTTAAGGTCAACTTGCAAGAGAACAGTCGTGCCTTTGTCGTCATTAAAGCAGTCCCCTCGTTCACCTCCAGCCTCTTATCCTGTTGGCACTACAAGCTCTCCCGCCTCTCTCTTACACCCGACCCCCTGGCCCCGGTCTGTTTGTCCAGCCCCTCCCTTCCCTGCTCGCCTCAGCACTGGGCAATCCAGACGCTCTAGAGGCTCCTTTGGGGTGTCTGCTCGTCCCCACCCCGCAGGTGTGTCTCCTGTGGGACCTGGACCTGGTTGCCGCTGCTGAGGCCAGGCGTCTGTATACCTGCGCTTCCTCTGAGCCGGCCAATCAGCTTCTCTCTCCCAGGAATCTGGGAAGAGAAGCGAGGGCCTGGGTCCCTGTCTTCCTGCGGCTTGGGGAAAGGAGAGGATGCTGGAGTCTGTCTGGCCCACGCGCAGCACAGCAGAGCAATGCAAGTTCATCTGGAGGAACCGAGAGAGAGGCAGACACGTGCCTGCCCCATTCATTCCACAGGTTCTTGTTGAGTGCCTACTGTGTGCCTGGCACTGGGCATAGAGCAGATGGGAAAAAACACCAAAATCCCTGTCCTAATGAGTCTTCTGTGCACGCATGCTAAGTCGCTTCTTCGGTCATGTCTCTGGGTGACCCCATGGACTGTAATCTGCCAGGCTCTTCTATCCATGGGATTTCCCAGGCAAGAGTACTGGAGTGGGTTGCCAGGCTCATCTCCAGGGGATCTTCCTGGCCTGGGGATCAAACCTGTGTCTTTTATGTCTCCTGCATTTGCAGGCGGATTTTTTACCGTTAGTGGCAACTGGGAAGCCCCGCTGAGGCTTTGTGTGTGCGTGTGCTTGCTAAGTTGATTCTGTCGTGTCCTACACTTGGCAACCCAATGGACTATAGCCCACCAGGTTCTTCTGTCCATGGGATTCTCCAGATGACAATGCTGGAGTGGGTTGAGGCTTACATTTTACCAAAAAAATGACAGAAACGAGAGAGAAAAAGACACCACCTAATTTCTGATAGTTCCTAAGATCCATCTCTGCCCCTAGGTCCCCTGAAACAGCCCTGCACCCTCCCAGCCAGCTCTTTTTTCCATAGGGGATCAGATAAGGTTCCTGGGCACAGTGCATAGAGTGTCCAGGGCCAGGCAGCAGGTGGCAGGGAATTTAAATGTAGTCAGGACTCACAGGAGACCCCCTAGGGGAGGTGACGGTGGCTTGGGAGCTGACTTCTGAGGCACATGAGAGTTTGAAGGCACAGGAAAAAGTGACTCTGAGTTGATCATGGAAATGCTGCCATTAAAAAATTGAAACGATTATTTTTATTATTAAAATGTTACTTATTAAAAAAAGCCAAGCAGTACATCAGAAGCTCATGCTCTCCACAATAAAATCTTTAGGTGTCATTCGCTGGAGATAACTGTATTTGAAAGTCTGAAGCGGATGGATGGATGGATGGATGGATGGATGGACAGGTGAATGGATGGACAGGTGGACAGATAAGTGGTATAAATACACCAATGGGACAGTATTGTATATATTGCCCTGTAACCTGCTTTTTTTAAAAAACTGTGGTAAGAACACTTAACAGATCTACTCCCCTAAATTTTTCAGCATCCAGTACAGTGTTGACTCTAGGCTTATTGTTGTGAGTGACTCTCTAGAATTTTTATTCCTCTCGGGAAACTAAAGCTCTGTACCTGGGGAACAGCAGCACCCCACTCCCCTCCCCCAGCCCCTGGCAGTCCCAGGCCTGCTCCCTGCTTCTGTGAGCTTGACTATCTCAGATCCTGCATGTACGTGAAATCACGCAGTGCTTGTTCTCTGTGGCGGGTTGATTTCACCGAGCATAATGTCCTCGGAGTTCACCCACGTCATCACATAAGCCAGGCACCTTTCTTCGGCAAAACACTTTCCTGATTTTTCTTCCCTCACCAGCCATTCAAGGCCATCAAATAAGTTACTGAGCCACCAATGTGGTCATTCCTTCCCCAGGGCAAGAGGGCTGAGCTTGGTTCTCAGCGGTCACTTCTGCTCAACCGTAGACTGGTTTTTAGTGATGCCCATGTGGTGAAGTCCAGTGTTTCCTGTCAAGCTCATTGCCTTTGCAAATCTTTCTTACCCAGACAGGATGACACTATCGTGTAATTTACGTGTAAATAGCCAACAGAGCACTAACTGAGTCATACTTCAGAAACAGTGGGACCCTCCATTGATCTCCAGGTGGAGAGGAAGAACAAGCAGGGACCAGCTCACAGGCCCGGTGCATTGAACCTGCCGCCTCGGATCCACGGGGAGGCTGAACCACAGGTGTGCCCGAGTTGGGGTCTCCTTTGCAGTGATAATGTTATATGCTCTCTGCAAAGCCACCCGAGCTTGGAGGTTGTGGTGTGTGATGGAGAAGACGCAGCAACGTAAACTTTCCAGCTACATCAACTTCATTGAGATCTAATTCCCATATCATAGAAGTTGTTCATTTAAAGCAAGAATTCATTCATTTAAAGTGGATTAAATGCAGATGAGGGTCTCAGTGAGAGCTGCCTGCACGCTACCGCCCCCCCCCCCCGCCAGTTTTTAATGAAACTGTCATCACAGTGTTGGCACCAGGACGGAGACACTGGAACTCCCCTCCCTGCAGTACTGGGGGGCGGGAGCATTGGTTTAACCTTTCAGAAGACCGTGAAGCAGATGTCTACCCCTCCACCTGGCATTCCTCTCCTAGTAGTGCCAAGAGAAATGTGTGAGTCTGTATACAAACTTGTTAACAGCAGTTGTGTTCATATTAACCCTAACCTGGAAACAATACTGTCTATCAGTTGTGGCGTATTACACAGGTAGATGATCTATGACAATAGAACAAACCCCTGATAAAGGCCCCAGTGCAAGTGAATCTCACAAGCAGACCCGGAAGACTCGATGTTACGACTTGATGTGGATGAAGTTCATGAACAGATAAAAATGAATCCCTGCTAACAGAAATCTTCCCTGGTGGCTCAGATGGTAAAGCGTCTGCCTACAATGTGGGAGACCTGGGTTCAATCCCTGGGTTGGGAAGATCTCCTGGAGAAGGAAATGGCAACCCACTCCAGTACTCTTGCCTGGAAAATCCTATGGACAGGGGAGCCTGGTAAGCTACTGTCCATGGGGTCACAAAGAGTCGGACACGACTGAGTGAGTTCACTCACTCACTCTGAGCGGATCATTGCTGGAGGAGGGGGCTGGTGCCAGGAACCTTTTGGACACCGTCAAGTTTTCATGTCTGATAGAAGTAATGCCCAAATCTTAAGCCATACACTTCGTTATATATGTTATATGTTAATTAAAAAGCTGAATGCATTTGGGATAGGCCTAAATGGCAGGACACACGAACATGTGACTGAGAAGTGTGAACGAGGCATAATTGGGCATTTTACAGAAGAAAACATGACCAGCCGACTGGATATATTTAAAAAACCCTACCTTTTTAGTAGCCGGGGCCGTGCACACTGTACTGGGATAGTGCCACATGCTCCCAGATTGGCAATAATTTAACAGCTTGGCAGCTCCTGGTGTTGAAAGAATGTGGAGCAATGGGAACGCATGCAGACTGCCAGTGGGGCCGGGGAAGCTACCAGCTTTGGAAGTGATCGGGTCACTTGGTAGAGTGAAGCTGTGGTGTGTGCACGCTCGTGTGGAGGAGCACCATGAGAGGTTGCAGGTGAGTTCACAAGTGCGTAAGCATCCCCTGAAGTGTTCACGCAACTTGGAGCTCCTCAGAGCCCACCTCCGGCCACTCAAAAGACGCTTGCCTCCTTGGGTGCAGCCAGGCGTGGGCACCACCTTGAAAACATTCCTCCAGTTAGCCGGCACATATCTTGCTACCGGCCTGACAAGGAAGCTGAAATGCAAAGAAGGGCAGAGCTGAGAGAATCAGAGACTCAAGGACTCAGACCTGGGGCTGGATTGAGCCCCCCGACACCCAGCCTCCCCTGAAATCCCGAGAGACTCTTGGAGGCACCTGTCTTGAACGATCGCCCCACTCTTCCAACACTGGTCCGTGTCCCCAGTGAGCAGACCTGGGTGGCAGACGTGATGGTCTCTTGTCAGAGTCACAGCTAGAGGACCATCCCCGCTAACAGTGTCAGCGTCATCGCCTCCCTCTCACCCCTGACTTCCCTGGCTTGTTTGAAGGAGAAGACAGGGAAAGGAGGAGACGGTAACAGAAGCTGAGTGTGGAAGCACAGCCAAGGATGGCGTTAGCCATGGCTGTCGGCTGGCTGCAATCCTGGCAAGGATGGGGTCCTTCCTGGTGACTGCAGAGATGCCCTTGGAGTCCCGGGCTTCTCCCTTCTGCTTAAAAGCTCTTTAGTTCGGGTTTGAGGAGCGTGGTTTGCAGGGTGAATCAGTGTCCCAGTATCCACAGGTCTGAAGGCGTTGAGGGACTTTCAATGTTAAAACCGGGCCAGTCTTGGACAAACTGGCATGAGCTGGTCACCCTACCAGGCTGATCAAATCTGGGACCCACAGGCCAGCTGCCCTCACGGTTGGAGACACTTAGCAAAGCCTGGGGCAGAGCATCAGTGACAATCCTGTGTAGTTGTGGTCACAGCTACTGAGGAGGAGGAGACACGTAAGGCGGAAAGGAGGGACAAAGTCCAGCAGACCCAGGAAACCCCTTCCTTCTGCAGTGTCCTTCCAGCGCCTTCTATTGACAAGCTGAGCATCGTGCTCATTGCAAAGGAGAGACGCTGAAGGAGGGAGCCCACTCGAGCCGAGGTAGCACTGAAGGGTGCCTGGAGCTGAGCGTTGAGCACTCAGTAAAGCGGCACACATGCGTCATGGCCCTGCTCCTTTTTTACTGCTGTGTAATATACCTTTGTGTGGATAGTCTACATTTTTAAAATATATTTACCTATTGATGGGCATTTGTGTTGTTTCCAGGCTCTAGAATATTATGACTAGAACTGTCATAAACATTTCTATCATTTTTTTGAGGGTTCTTTTTGTATCCAGAAACCTTGCTAATCTCACTTAATTCCAAAAATTTACCAGTGGGTTCTTTCATACTTTTTTCATGCCCAGTCATATTGACTGAGAATACGGTGCCTATTTTTTTCCAGTTTTTATACCTGTCTCTTTCTTGCCTTATTGCAATGGCCAGGACCTATAGTACAATATTGAGTAGAAGTGCTAATAGCAAGTCTCTCAGTAGAGTTCTCATTAAGCATAATATTTGTCGTAAGAATTTTTTTAGATATATTTTATTAAATTAGGAAGTTAACTGTTCCTTTTCCAAGATTGATGAGAGGTTATTTTTTTTTTTTTTAAATCATTATTATTGAATTTCATCAATCTTCTTTTTCCGTCTTTTGAGATGATCCCTTTATTTTTCTCTTCATTTGCTGTAGTAAACTGCAATGATTGGTTCTTTCTGGTTCATTTCTAGAGTAAACCACTTTGGTTGTGATGTAGTATAATTTTTGTTGTTGAGTTGCTAAGTCATGTCTGACTCTTTGTGACCCCATGAACTGCAACATGCCAGGTTGCCCTGTTCTTCACTATCTCCCAGAGTTTGCTCAAACTCATGTCCATGGAGTCAATGATGCTATCTAACCATCTCATCCTCTGTCGTCCCCCCTCTCCTCCTGCCTTCAATCTTTCCCAGCATCAGGGTCTTTTCCAGTGAGCTGGCTCTTTCCATCAGGTGGCCAAAGTACTGGAGCTTCAGCATCAGTCCTTCCAATGAATATCCAAGGTTGATTTCCTTTAGGATTGACCAGCTTGACCTCTTTGCTGTCCCAGGGACTCACAAAAGTATTCTCTGGGGAAGAGCAGCAATGACGATCCTCTACAGTGGTGGTCACAGCTGCTGAGTAGGAGGAAGAGGATGGGGAGGAAGGAAAGGAAGGACAAAATCCACCAGACCCAGGAGACCTCTTCCTTCTGCAGTGTCCCTTCAGCATCCTCAAGTGACAAGCTTAACACCATAGTTAGAAAGCATCAATTCGTTGGCACTCTGCCTTCTTTATTTTTATTATATATTAAATATATTTAATCATATATATAATGAATCCATTTTGATAATCTTTGTTTAGGAGTTTTGCACCTAAATTTTTGCTTGTCTGTAAGACTAGCTTTGTCTTGTTTGGGTTCACACCAAAGCAGATCCTGAGACAAGGAGGGTCTTGGGTACTGGGAGGTGATCCTAGGAAGTACGTGTAGGGATGGGAGACAGGAAAGGGAGAGAGGTCAGTAAAGTCTAGGTTGATGGGCAGGATACTGCTGTAGGTTACCAGGCTGCATCCCATTGGGGGATCCTCTGGAAAACCATGGAAACACCCCTTGAGATCATCCCTCCCAGGGACTAACCTTCATTCCTCATTTCCCATTGCTTTAGAGTTGCCCTCAGGGGCGTTGACTCCCCAAGACTACTGCTATCTGGCAACCAAGTAAGTCCCTGGGGTGCCAGGAGAAGCCCTCAGACAGGAGAGGAGAGAAACCAATGCTCAAGTTGAGAAGGTATCAGGTACTGCTGACACTGCTACGTCTAATTGTGGACTCAGGGGAGTCAAGACGATATGTGAGAGGCATCCAATTTCTGCTACCATCCACCCCTTTGGCTGCCCACATAATGTCCTTGCTGGAGCTGTTTTAGGGTAGTGGCCTGCACAATCTTCAAAGCAAGCTTTACAGAAGAGAATTAGTATACAAAAGGCCCCAAATAGATGCAATCTTGAGAAAGAAAAACACAGCTGGAGGAATAAGGCTCCTTGACTTCAGACTATACTACAAAGCTACAGTCATCAAAATAGCATGGTACTGACAGAAAAAGAGAAATACAGATCACGGAATAGGGTAGAAAGCCCAGAGATAAACCCACACAAACATGATCAATGAATCTATGACAAAAGTGGCAAGGATATACAATGGAGAAAAGACAATCTCGTCAATAAGCGGTGCTGGGAAAACCAGACAGCTACGGGTAAAAGAATGAAATTAGAACACTCCCTAACAAGATACACAAAAATAAACTCAAAATGGATTTTAAAAGAATTACTGGAACCAGCCCTTTCTAATGGCAGAAAGTGAAGAGAAACTAAAGAGCCTCTTGAAGAGGGTGAAAGAGGAGAGTGAAAAAGCTGGCTTAAAATTCAACATTCAAAAAATGTTGTAATGCATGGCATCTGATCCCATCACTTCATGGCAAATAGGGAAAAAATGGAAACAGTGACAGGTTTTATTTTCTTGGACTCCAGAATCACTGTGGATGGTGACTGCAGCAATGAAATTAAAAGATGCTTGTTCCTTGGAAGAAAAGTTATGACAAACCTAGACAGCATATTAAAAAGTAGAGACATCACTTTGCCAACAAAGATCTGTAAAGTCAAAGTTATGGTTTTTCCAGCAGTCATGAATAGATGTGAGAGTTGGACCATAAAGAAGGCTGAATGCTGAAGAATTAGTGCTTTCAAACTGTGGTTTTGGAGAACTCTTGAGAGTCCCTTGGACTACAAGGAGATCAAACCAGTCCATCCTAAAGGAAATCAACCCTGAATATTCACTGCAAGGACTGATACTGAAACTGAAACTCCAATACTTTGGCCACCTGATGTGAAGAGCTGACTCACTGAAAAGACCCTGATGCTGGGAAAGATTGAAGACAGGAGGAGAAGGGGATGACAGAAGACAAGATGGCTGGATGGTATCACTGATTCAATGGATATGAGTCTGAGCAAACTCCAGGAGATAGTGAAGGACAGGGAAGCCTGGTGTGCTATCCATGGGGTCCCAAAGAGTTGGACATGACTGAGCAACTGAACAACAATAGTCAGTGATGTTGAACATTTTTTTAATATGCTTTTTGACCATGTGTATGCCAAGGCTGTATATTGTCACCCTGATTATTTAACTTATATGCAGAGTACATCATGAGAAATGCTAGGCTGGAAGAAGCACAAGCTGGAATCAAGATTGCCCAGAAAATATATGCAGATATGCAGATGACACCACCCTTATGGCAGAGAGTGAAGAGGAGCTACTGAAACCATACCACAGAAAACTAGTCAATCTAATCACACTAGGACCACAGCCTCGTCTAACTCAATGAAACCAAGCCATGCCCGTGGGGTAACCCAAGAAGGGCGGGTCATGGTGGAGAGGTCTCACAGAATGTGGTCCACTGGAGAAGGGAATGGCAAACCACTTCAGTATTCTTGCCTTGAGAACCCATGAACAGTATGAAAAGGCAAAATAATAGGATACTGAAAGAGGAACTCCCCAGGTCAGTAGGTGCCCAATATGCTACTGAAGATCAGTGGAGAAATAACTCCAGAAAGAATGAAGGGATGGAGCCAAAGCAAAAACAATACCCAGCTGTGGATGTGACTGGTGATAAAAGCAAGGTCTGATGCTGTAAAGAGCAATATTGCATAGGAAGCTGGAATGTCAGGTCCATGAATCAAGGCAAACTGGAGGGGTCAAACAGGAGATGGCAAGAGTGAATGTCGACATTCTAGGAATCAGCAAACTAAAATGGACTGGAATGGGTGAATTTAACTCAGATGACCATTATATTTACTACTGCGGGCAGGAATCCCTCAGAAGAAAGGGAGTAGCCATCATGGTCAACAAGAGTCTGAAATGCAGTACTTGGATGCAGTCTCAAAAACGACAGAATGATCTTTGTTCATCTCCAAGGCAAACCATTCAATATCACGGTAATCCAAGTCTATGCCCCAACCAGTAACGCTGAAGAAGATGAAGTTGAACGGTTCTATGAAGACCTACAAGACCTCTTAGAACACCCAAAAAAGATGTCCTTTTCATTATAGGGGATTGGAATGCAAAAGTAGGAAGTCAAGAAACACCTGGAGTAACAGGTAAATTTGGCCTTGCAATGTGGAATGAAGCAGGGCAAAGACTAATCGAGTTTTGCCAAGAAAATGCACTGGTCATAGCAAACACCCTCTTCCAACACAAGAGAAGACTCCACACATGGACATCACCAGATGGTCAACACCAAAATCAGATTGATTATATTCTTTGCAGCCAAAGATGGAGAAGCTCTATACAGTCAGCAAAAACAAGACCAGGAGCTGACTGTGGCTCAGATCATGAACTCCTTATTACCAAATTCAGACTTAAATTGAAGAAAGTAGGGAAAACCGCTAGACCATTCAGGTATGACCTAAGTCAAATCCCTTATGATTATACAGTGGAAGTGAGAAATAGCTTTAAGGGCCTAGATCTGATAGAGTGCCTGATAAACTATGGAATGAGGTTCGTGACATTGTACAGGAGACAGGGATCAAGATCATCCCCATGGAAAAGAAATGCAAAAAAGCAAAATGGCTGTCTGGGGAGGCCTTACAAATAGCTGTGAAAAGAAGAGAAGTGAAAAGCAAAGGAGAAAAGGAAAGATATAAGCATCCGAATGCAGAGTTCCAAAGAATAGCAAGAAGAGATAAGAAAGCCTTCTTCAGCGATCAATGCAAAGAAATAGAGGAAAACAACAGAATGGGAAAGACTAGAGATCTCTTCAAGAAAATTAGAGATACCAAGGGAACATTTCATGCAAAGATGGGCTCGATAAAGGACAGAAATGGTATGTACCTAACAGAAGCAGAAGATATTAAGAGGTGGCAAGAATACACAGAACTGTACCAAAAAGATCTTCATGACCCAGATAATCACCATGGTGTGATCACTCCTCTAGAGCCAGACATCTTGGAATGTGAAGTCAAGTGGGCCTTAGAAAGCATCACTACGAACAGAGCTAGTGGAGGTGATGGAATTCCAGTTGAGCTGTCTCAAATCCTGAAAGATGATGCTGTGAAAGTGCTCCACTCAATATGCCAACAAATTTGGAAAACTCAGCAGTGGCCACAGGACTGGAAAGGGTCAGTTTTCATTCCAATCCCAAAGAAAGGCAATGCCAAAGAATGCTCAAACTACCGCACAATTGCACTCATCTCACATGCTAGTAAAATAATGCTCAAAATTCTCCAAGCCAGACTTCAGCAATACATGAACCATGAACTTCCTGATGTTCAAGCTGGTTTTAGAAAAAGGCAGAGGAACCAGAGATCAAATTGCCAACATCTGCTGGATCATGGAAAAAGCAAGAGCTCCAGAAAAACCTCTACTTATGCTTTACTGACTATGCCAAAGCCTTTGACTGTGTGGATCACAGTAAACTGTGGAAAATTCTGAGAGAGATGGGAATACCAGACCACCTGACCTGCCTCTTGAGAAATCTGTATGCAGGTCAGGAAGCAACAGTTAGAACTGGACATGGAACAACAGACTGGTTCGAAATAGGAAAAAGAGTGCGTCAAGGCTGTATATTGTCACCCTGCTTATTTAACTTATATGCAGACTACATCATGAGAAACAATGGACTGGAAGAAACAGAAGCTGGAATCAAGATTGCCGGGAGAAATATCAATAACCTCAGATATGCAGATGACACCATCCTTATGGCAGAAAGTGAAGAGGAACTAAAAAGCCTCTTGATGAAAGTGAAAGAGGAGAGTGAAGAAGTTGGCTTTAAGTTCAACATTCAGAAAACGAAGATCATGGCATCCGGTCCCATCACTTCATGGCAAATAGATGGGGAAACAGTGGAAATAGTGGCTGACTTTATTTTTCTGGGCTCCCAAATCACTGCAGATGGTGACTGCAGCCATGAAATTAAGACGCTTACTCCTTGGAAGGAAAGTTATGACCAACCTAGACAGCATACTGAAAAGCAGAGACATTTGTCAGCAAAGGTCCATCTAGTCACGGCTATGGCTTTTCCAGTGGTCACGTATGGATGTGAGAGTTGGACTATAAAGAAAGCTGAGCACTGAAGAATTGATGCTTTTGAACTGTGGTGTTGGAGAAGACTCTTGAGAGTCCCTTTGCAAGGAGATCCAACCAGTCCATCCTAAAGGAGATCAGTCCTGAATATTCATTGGAAGGGCTGATGCTGAAGCTGAAACTCCAATAGTTTGGCTACTGATGTGAAGAGCTGACTCATTTGAAAAGACCCTGATGCTGGGAAAGATTGAGGGCAGGATGAGAAGGGGATGACAGAGGATGAGATAGTTGGATGGCATGACTGACTCAATGACATGGGTTTGGGTGGACTCTGGGAGTTGGTGATGGACAGGGAGGCCTGGCGTGCTGTGGTTCATGGGGTCGCAAAGAGCCGGGACACGACTGAGCGAGTGAACTGAACTGATGTCTTCTTTGGAGAAATGTCTATTTAAATCTTCTGCCTAGTTTTGGATTGGGTTTTTTCTTTTCTTTCTTTTTTTTGATATTGAGCTGTGTGAGTGGTTTGTATGTTTTGGAGATTAATTCCTTGTCAGTTACATCATTTGCAGATATTTTCTCCCATTCTGTAGGTTGCCTTTTTGATTTATTTATGATTTCCTCTGCTGTGCAAAAGCTTTAAAGTTTAATTAGGTCCAGTTTGTTTTTATTTCCATTACTCTAGGAGATGGATCCAAAAAAGTAATTCAGCAATTTATGTCAGAGTGTTCTGCCTTTGTTTCCCTCTAGGAGTTTTATAGTGTCTGGTCTTACATTTAGGTCTGTAATCCATTTTGAGTTTATTTTTGTGTGTACTTTTAGAGAATGTTCTAATTTCATTCTTTTATACGTAGCTGAACAATTTTTCCAGCACCACTTATTAAAGAAATTCTTTTCTCCATTGTATATTCTTGCCTCCTTTATCATTTATCATTGGCCGTAAGTGCATGGGTTTGTCTCTGGGCGTCCTATCCTGTGCCATTGATCTGTATTTCTGGTTCTGTGCCAGTACCATACTATTTTAATGACTGTAGTTTTTTTAGTATAGTCTGACGTCAAGGAGCCTTATTCCTCCAGCTGTTTTTCTTTCTCAAGATTTCTTTGGCTATTTGGAGTCTTTTGTGTTTCCACACAAATAAAAAAATTTTTTTGTTCTACTTCTGTGAAAAATGCCATTGGTAATTTGATAGAGATTGCACTGAATCTGTAGACTGCCTTGGGTAGTATAGTCATTTTGACAATACTGAGTCTTCCAATCCAATGAAATATCAACTACCTTTTGATTAATGTTTGCATGGTATAGTTTTCCATCCTTTAAAAGTTCCTGTATCCTTATATTTTAGCACTTTTAACACTTAAAAAAATCAATCTGACAATCTTGCTTTGATTGGATGGTTTATTTATATTTGATGTAATTACCACTGTAATTACTGCTCTATTTTAGTGTAAATCCATTATCTTATTTGCTTTTCATTTTCACAGACTATTCTATGTTTATCTTTTCTCCTTTCTTGCCTTTTGTTGTTGTTGTTCAGTCGCTCAGTAGTGTCCACCTCTTTGTGACCCCAAGGACTGCAGCACGCCAGGCTTCCCTGTCCTTCACCATCTCCTGGAGCTTGCTCAAACTCATGTACATTCAATCGATGATGCCAACTGTCTCATCCTCTGTCGTCCCCTTCTTCTGCCTTCCATCTTTACCAGCATCAGAGTCCTTTCAAATGAGTCAGGCCTTCAGATCAGGTGGCCAAAATACTGGAGCTTCAGCTTCAGCATCAGTCCTTCCAATGAATATTCAGGGTTGATTTCCTTTAGGATTGACTGGTTTGATCTCCTTGAGTCCAAAGGACTCTCAAGAGTCTTCTCCAACACCACAGTTCAAAGCATCAATTCTCCAACAATCACCCTTCTTTAAGGTCTAACTCTTCACATCCATTCATGACTACTGGAAAAACCATAGCTTTGTTGGCAAAGTCTCTGTTTTTTAATATGCTGTCTAGGTTTGTCATAGCTTTTCTTCTAAAGAGCAAGCGTCTTAATTTCATGGCTGCAGTCACCATCTGCAGTGATTCTGGAGTCCAAGAAAGTAAAGTCTCTGTTTCCATTGTTTCCCCATCTATTTGCCATGAAGTGATGGGACCGGATGCCATGATCTTCATTTTTTGAATGTTTAAAGTCAGCTTTTTCACTCTCCTCTTTCACCTTCATCAAGGGATTCTTTAGTTCCTCTTCACTGTCTGCCATAAGGGTGGTGTCATCTGCTTATCTGAGGTTATTGATATTTCTCCCAGCAATCTCAATTCCAGCTTGTGCTTCATCCAGCCTGCATTTCTCATGATGTGCTCTGCATAGAAGTTAAAGAAGCAGGGTGACAATATACAGCCTTGACGTACTCCTTTCCCAACTTGGAACCAGTCCATTATTCCATGTCCAGTTATAACTGTTGCCCATAGTTGTCCCTTGTGTTGCTGGAAGAGGGTGTTTGCTATGACCAGTGTGTTCTCTTGGCAAAACTCTGTTAGCCCTTGCCCTGCTTCATTGTGTACTCTATGGCCAAACTTGTCTGTTACTTTAGGTTCTCTTGACTTCCTGCTTTTGCATTCCAGTCCCCTATGATGAAAAGGACATCCTTTTTTGCTGTTAGTTTTAGAAGGTCTTGTAGGTCTTCATAGAACCGTTCAACTTCAGCTTCTTTGGCATTAATGGTTGGAGCATAGACTTGGATTACTGTGATACTGAATGGTTTGCCTTGGAAATGAACAGAGATGATTCTGTCATTTTTAAGACTGCACCTAAGTACTGCATTTAGGATTCTTGTTGACTATGACAGCTACTCCATTTCTTCTAAGGGATTCTTTCTAAAATGTTCTGGTTTCCGTCCTCCATGAGCTTAATTTTAGACCCTTTGCTTTTCTTCAAGTGTTTAGAGAAAAAACTTATCCAGTCTAATATGGATTAGTTATACCTGCTCCTAGGTAGGGCTTGGACTTAGAGAGCCAAACACTCCTGACTTGCAGGTATGTTTTGTTTCAGAACCTCAGGATGTTCTGTTTGCTTCACATGTTCACAGCCTTGCCCTCCCGCCTCCCCTTCCTAGTGCTCATCTGACGTCACTCTAGAATTTCCTCTGGTGCTTTCATTTTCCATTCTTGTTTGTCTGAACGTGTCTGACGTTTCTGCTGCGCTCTGAATCCGAGGCTGGAAGTTACTCTCAGCCCCCAAAGGCCCCTTTACACTGCCTTCTCATCTTCACCATTTCCACGAGAAGTCATCTTTAAATCTTACTACTGTTTTCTTTTTTTTTTTTTAAGGTTAACTTGTTTTCTTTGGAGAAAATTTTTTTTTTTTTTTTTTTGCTTAAAGTTTTTTCCTCTTTGATCTTGCAGCAGTTTTATTAGCACACATTGAGGCATGTTATTCATTTTCTTTCTCCTGTTTGGTGTTTATCTAGCTTTTCTGGTAGTTCTCACCAGGAGGATTTGTCTGAATCACATGCTTATTGTTGATGAAATCCTGGTAATGAGCACTTCACTTAAACACTCACCAGATACTAGTCAACTGACATTAAGTATATGCGGTCTAACAGCGTACTGAAGCTGTCTGATTTCCCCTTCCGTTCCTCAACTTGTTCTAGAATAAGCCATTGAAGGCATACTGCACTGCTTCTGGGGTCCTTGCTGATGGCCACTTCTCTGAGGCACAATTCTTTCCCTTCTCTTCCCTCAGCACCTTTGCTGGTGCTGAGTGGGGCAGAATGTTTCTAACCCTTGCTACAAACTGGTGAACCCAACAAAATGTGCACATGATATACAAATAACTTGATTATTTTATTTATTTTGAATAAAAAAAGTGGCCAAGATAACAATACTAGTGGCTCTGCATACAAAACACAACATAATTGAGGTTATTTCACATTTTACAAAACTGCCATTATGTACAGCACTGAATATTCACAGCAACTCTAATAGACTCTAAGTACTAGAATCATAAAGAGCAATTGAGGGGGGAATCCAAAATGGGAAAAAGTTTTAAAAAAAACCCAATGATCTTTCATTAACTGGAAAATTGGCCAACCAGCTAACTGGTAAAGAAAGAGAATTGCTATCCTTTCCTTTAGTAATAACTAAAGTAAGATTGCCCCATAGGATTGCATTTGACAAACACCCTACAAAATTTCCACTTCATTTTCTCTACAATCTTTCCCACTTTAAACTTTGCCCAGAGACTGCTGCCCTTTTATCATATAAAAGCTCAGGACACTAGTATATCTTCAGGGCAAGAAGATAACTAGTGCCAAGGAGACAGCATGGTCTGCTTCAGCTCAGGAGACCCAGCTGAAGTCCAAGAAAGAATTTTGCCCTTTTCCCATCATTAGTACTTTGCAGTTCTCAACACAGTGGAGAAAGTAAACCCAGCTTCGTCATAAAGGTGGCAGGAAGATACTCACTCCTTCTCTGTGTCACCAGCACCTACGCTGTGCAAGGCACTTCACACTCGGCGCTGCAGGAACCCCCAAGACAAGACGACAGTTCCTGCCCTCGAGGAGCTTACAATCTAATCGTGGCCACTATGTACATATGTACAGTGCAGAGAAGCAGTGGATTCCTTTGGATGGGGTATTCCAAGCAAAATGTGGTATTTAGTCTCAAGGCTGTTTTACTTACACACTAAAAGTCTAAAACACACCACCTAATCAGATGGTAAGAATTTTTAAAAGTCCCCTTTCTATAACCCAAGTTTTTGGATGCCTGTTCTTTTTATTTCAAAAAATATTGCATGTAAACAAACACATAGTTTGAAGCCAAGCACAAAGGTAGCACAGGCACAGGATAAACATAAAATATATACCACTATACATAACACACTTATTTTCCTATAGTCTTATTTCTGTATACACAAGATTGATACTCACTTTCCTTTCATACACTGAAGTACAAATCTGTGTCAAAGTCTTTAAAAAGTCATAATTCATTTTTGCATTTAATTTTGCATTAGTACCAAAAACAAAACACCTTTGACCTCACCAATCTATTAGCCAAATGTCAAACTGATAAAATACAAAATGCTTTAAAGCCACCACCTCTTACACCATCCCATGAGACCACTTCATGGGACCTTTTTATGAAACAGGATCTCATGATAGTGACATAAGCAAGTTTTTACCTTAGAAAAAAATTACAAGATTTAGAGTTTTAAAATTCAATTCCAGCCAACTCATTAACAGTATTTCCACTAGGGAGCCTGCACCTTCACTTTATCGTGTCAGTATGAAAGTACCATCATTCCCTGCTTTGTGGCCCCTCCCAAGCCTGGAATGAACGGATAAACAGCATGCAGGGGAGCCACTGATACTGTGCTAAATAAGCTCGCTGTCTAGGATCTCAGATCCTATACTAAGTCTCTCCCCTGGAGTATAGTTACAACCTAAAAAAAAAGCAAGACAAGAAAAGCTGAATCACCTAATCAAAGAGGCTGTGAGGGATGGGTGGATGGATGTTAAATATGCATATACCAAAAGGACTAAACTTCTTTATAGGACACCTATATATAAACAGTCACTTCCTTGTTAAAACTTACTGATTCTTCAGTAGGTTTTCAGAAATAGCCATGATAAAACACTACACATGCTGATGGGAGCCTGCACCCTGCTTACCAGACTCAGGCCAGCCAGCCAGTCCTGACGCTGATGTGTGTCTGTGCCATGGAAACTAGTCTTCATCTTCTGAAAAACCCAGCTCTATATCATGACCGTGATGCTGTGGTGAGTGGTCATTAGAAGCAACTCTGCAAATCTGACTTAATTCAATATGCGCTGTGCTTAGTCGCGCAGTCATGTCCAACTCTTTGCGACCCCATGGACTGCAGCCTGCCAGGCCCCTCTGTCTGTGGGGATTCTCCAGGCAAGAATACTGGAGTGGGTTGCCATGCCCTCCTCCCAACCGGGGATCTTCCCAACCTGGGGATCGAACCCAAGCCTCCCGCATTGCAGGCAGATTCTTTATTGACTGAACCAGCAGGGAAGCCCTCATTCAATATGACAGTCAAACTGCACACACTCTAACATCAGTTTGAACAGCAGACATGAAGATCTTAGCTCCAAAAACTTCTTTTAGGGTCAAGAAAGAGCAGTGCAAAGCTCAATACCTATACGACTTGAGACATGGCCCAAAACTCTGCTTGCAGCTGCCAGGTGATGCTTCCACTAAGAGCTGCAGGGCAAGCGCCTCACTTGAGCTCCATTAGAGGCATTCTAACAGTCCAACAGTGTTGATAGGGAGGCTAGATGCTCAAGCCACTGTGTGGTGACCAGCCCTGCCGAGCTCCACCGACACGGGGAGTGGTGGGAGAGTGCACGGAGGTGTTCACGCTCCACAGCCCATGGCAGGCTAGCAGAAAGAAATGCATTATCTATCTGGCTATTTGCTGTCTGTGCTGTCAAATCTCTAAAATGAAAAAAAAAAAGGGCAAAATCTACCTTTTATTTAAAAATTTGAGTCCTGCTGACCTGGAATATAGCTGAATTTTTGCTTGTCAGGACTTACTGGTGTGGGAAGCAGAGCGGGTGTGGCAGGGAGCGGAAATGCAGTCCATTCTGCCTGAAATCCAGTCTGGAGGTGCTGGGCACTCCAACAGGGAGACTTTGAGGGAAAAATCAGATACAGTTTATTGAGCTCTTAACAGCTAACACTATTATATTACCTTCAGCAAGAAAAACTACTGTTTAATAGTTTCTTATAGGAAGGGAAGCCTTCTAGGAATGTAGTTTTTAGAAATTTTATCACAAACCTAATTTTCTATCAGACTGATAGGTCAGAGGGTGTCCTAAGGCTGAGAGAAGGAAAGGGAGAGAAATAGAGAGGGCCTCTCCTGGAAGGAGGAGTGAGGCAGAGAGGGGCCAGAAGCAGTGGGGACGGATGGACGGACGGGCCTGTGGAAGTCGGACACTGACAGCAACCCCTCCTTTCACTCTGGGAGCTATGGCAACTCGCCTGACACGGTTCAGCACTGCCCAGGGAGCGGGGACTCCATAAATGCAGCTCCATGTTCTTCCTGACAAGACCCATGAGCCTTGCTTTCTTCTGCATCTTAGCTTACACCATCACAATTACAACAGAATATATTTTAATATTTAATTATTACCCCGTGACATTCTTTTAACCTAATTAACTGGTGACGGCTGCTAACAGGTCTAGTCCCCACGCCCAACATTAACATTATCAAAAACTTCCTAGAAGGAGAAGCAGAAAAATGTCACACTCCACCACGAGCTTTGCCAGTGCTTCTAATAACTTCTGACACTGAAAAATAATTGGTAGTTTTGGCAGATATGACAGCAGGCAGAGATGGCTTGAAGTCTGGGTCGTGGACACAGGAGGATTTCAGAATGAATATCAAGCCTAACAAGCTATCAATTTCTTATCTAGGATAATGGGAACAAACTAACCTTAGGCAGGGAAGATGTGACACAGGTGTGGATATCAGGTTCCCAAGATGCAGTGCTGCCCTGGCTTCCAAGGTCCAGTCGTGGAGGACCTCTGCTTCTGCACCGTCACACAGAGCAGCAGCATCACTGCCAATGCATCCATACCTATAGAGCTATAGAGCCTACAGAGCAGTGACCGCTGAAATTAACTTGGAATACACCACCCAGGCCAGGGACATTTCAGGATGGAAGAGAGCGTATGGTACAAGTAAACAAGGAGAGATGGCCGGTCTGAAGACTCCCGGTGTCCCACCCATTCTTCCAGGGCTTCACTGCTTGGCACTGTCACCATGTGAGCTGACTTTTGGGACATTCAGAAGGGTACTGTGTCTGTGACGCTGCCATTAACTCACAGTCGACTCTCACCCTCACAGGTCAATGGATTAACCTCCATGGAAGAGGGGAGGGGTGAGGAAACAGCGGAGGACTCCTGACTCAGTGGGCAGAAGTTTAGGCTGAGGCAGGTGTCAACTGGACTTCAGAGTCTTAAGAATGCTGTTGGGCAGAGCCCCTATACAGAGAAGCCACTTTCCAGTAAAACAGTGGCCAAGTTTACCCCTACAGAGATACAGAATAACTCAGGCAACCCTTTTTAAGTTCACTCCTAAGAGTCAAAATTTCCCCCCAAATGCACAATAGATTTGAATCAAAACTTAATGTATGTCTTAAGTGGCAGTCCCACAGAGTTCCACAATAAGAACAGAACAAGCACTAACTCTGATCTGTCGCTGCTGCTCAGTCCCTCAGGCGTGTCCGACCCTTTGGGACCCCACGGACTGCAGCACGCCAGGCCTCCCTGTCCTTCACCATCTCCCAGAGCTGCTCACACTCACGTCCATTGAGTCAGGGGTGCCATCCAATCACCTTGTCGTCTGTTGTCCCCGTCTCCTCCTGCCTTCAATCTTTCCCAGCATCAGGGTCTTTTCTAATGAATCAGCTCTTCACATCAAGTGGTCAAAGTATTGGAGCTTCAGCATCAGTCCTTCTAATGAATATTCAAGATTGATTTCCTTTAAGATTGACTGGTTTGATCTTGCAGTCCAAGGACCAAAAAAGTAAGTGAAACTAAGCATGCTATGGCAGAGAAGGCAATGGCACCCTACTGCAGTACTCTTGCCTGGAGAACCCCATGGATGGAGGAGCCTGGCAGGCTAAGTCCATGGGGTCGCACAGAGTCGGACACAACTGCAGCGACTTAGCAGCAGTAGCAGCAGGCATGCCATGGGGCTTCCCTGGGGTCGCACAGAGTCGGACAC
>NW_024070209.1:101432640-101522188 GCF_014754425.2 Oryx dammah | reverse complement strand
ACAGAGTCGGACACGGCGGAAGTGGCTGAGCACACACCAAGCAGGCACACTACGACTGTACAGACCGCAGCGAGGCCTTGACAGGACCTCAGCTGTTACTGTCGTGTTCGCTGTAAAGGCTACAGCTTTCTGGGTTGTGCTCTCCATGATCTTCACGAGACTTCCCTGGTGGCTCAGATGGTAAAGCGTCTGCTTGCAATGCAGGAGACCCAGATTTGACCGCTGGGTTGGCAAGATCCCCTGGAGAAGGCAATGGCAACCCACTCCAGTACTCTTGCCTGGAAAATCCCATGGACAGAACAGCCTGGTAGCTACAGTCCATGGGGTCGCAAAGAGTCGGACACGACTGAGCGATTTCGCTTTCACTTTCTTTCTTCATGATCTTAATGCTGCCTAGCTCTCGTTCTCTTGATAATCAATTGAACATGGTGAACCCTGAAGTCTGGACAAACACTCCACTTGAAATTGCCACCAAAATGAGAAAGACAAGCAGAAGACACCAGCAGATGAAACAGCAGCAGAAACGCAGAGTTAAACACAGGGGACAAAGATTTGAATGGGAAACAAAAGACATTTCCAAGCAGACTGTTTGGAAGCGCCTCATAAAGGCCCATCTCCAATATGTATGGACAGAGGGGGAAGATACTAGAAGGCAGACACTACAGGAGGGAGCAGTGCTTGTGTTACACACTCTCCAAAGAACAAGAGTTCCTCAGCAAGTCACCTCTGGGAGACAGTGGAGGACAGAGGAGCCTGGCGGGCTGCAGTCTGTGGGGTCGCAAAGCGTCAGACACGACTGAGAGACTGAAAAAAAAAACAACTACTCGGTGAGGGCAAAAGTCTTTCACTAAGGACACAAAAATGAAAGCAGGAAGAAGTGTTAGTATGAGTTAAATTTCACATTTTGTATTTCCTATTCAACTTCTCAGAAATATGCACCTTTTCAAGGTGCGGGCATTATAGTCCTGTTAATAATTAGCACCAATCCCTCAGATACTTATTTAAAAATCCAAGAACACTGTAGTTCTAGAATGTCTATTTTTGATTTTAGGTTTTAAGACCAATTAACGTCTAACATCTCTTAACAGCCCACAGAAAAATACCTGTGTTATAAATATCAAGGATCTTTGCAGAGAGAAGGCATTCCCAGGCTCTGGTTGACCCAGCCACATACACCATAGCACCAAGGCTCAAGGGTCCACATTCTGAGCTGTCCTGCTCTCTCTAGAAGTCTCTAGACAGACTTGGGATAGAAATGAGACATCTGAACATGTCTACATGAAAAATAGTAAGGGTTTTAATACTAGGAGAAAATAAAGGAGAGAATATTCTTTCTCCTCTATGTACAAACATCTCACCCAGTCATCACAGTTAAGTCTGAAGAGAGGTGTGACACAGCTTAACAGGAATACTATGACACCCTCATACACATGGAGGAGTTGGGGCAGAACTGACGACACGGGAGAGATCATTAAAAAACAAGTCACAATTACGAGAGTCACCTGATCTTCCGACACATTAAAACTAACTTTAGTCTTGGCTTTAACCTCTTAAAATATATAGTTTTAAGAAAATGGTTTCAATACACACGAAAAAAAACTGGCAGGATGCAGATCTGAAGCTATTTGTTGAGAACAAAATATCAGGCCCACATTTTGTTTTAGACAGTTGAGTATCTGCTAGACACCACGTGCCATGTGCCCAGTAACTGAAGCCTCTTGGAGCCACGAGACAGTTCCAGAGCTGGGCCAGGATTAAAGCCTAATTCGGCCCAGCGAGGCCCTTACCCACACTCCCTAGAAGAGGTCACTCTGTTGAGAAACAACAGTGCATCCACTGTGTTCAAACTGCTTCAGTCAAGATACTTCAACACTTGAAAAATAAGTGGTAAGGAGTGGGGGCTAAAGTTCATCTCAAAATGACTTAAGATCTCCGCACACAGTCCCTTTACAGATATCCTGTAGTCCCTGGAGATGGAGCACACACTTCAGCAGGGAGTTCCCAGGCTTACCGACCGTCACAAGGGCACCTTTCCACTTGTGGAGGCCAGGCCTACACCAGCGCGTCCCAGCTCTTCAGGCTAGACGACACTCTCTGTCTTCCCACCGTGGCCACTCAGAAGACAGGAGAGTCGCAGAAAGGGCAGGGGCTCTGCAGTAACCTTTTGATCCAGTCAGGGTCTGCCAAAGGGAGACAAGTGATAGTGAGTGCACACTTCAGAGAAGGCAGCCAAATGGGACACGCCCTGGGCCGACCACAGTGTGCAGAAGCGGGTATTCTGGCCCCACTGCACAGAGGTCCTCACTGTAACATTCCAGACGAGGCTGGACTAAATCTGTGGTTCCCAAAGTTAAATGTGTGATGAAACAGGAAAATAAAGATAACGAGCACGTGTTTCTCATACATGGTTAACATTAAAACTTACTCTGAAAACACTGTGTCGACACTCTCCTCCTTTTATAGGACGCCCTGGCTTGTGAAATGCTCTACTGTTGAGTGCTCTCCTGAGCTCAGAGATCCCCGTTCTCCACAGGAGCTGTATGTGGCTCAGTGCAAAGGCAACTGGCAGGTGTGCTTGTTTTTGAGTTTGTTCCCATCTTCCCTATTTCCTGTAAACCAATTCTCAATTGCAACAAGTGTTTAAAAGTCCCCCAAATTTGTTTCAAAATAATGCAGCCAGAGGAGAGGGGGAGGAGGACTACAGAGGAAACAAAAGATTATGAGCTGACGATTTTTGAAGTACAGGTACATAAAAGTTTCTCATCCTCTTTTTCTCTACTTTTAGGATTACATTTTCCACAATGAAGAGTTAAAACAGAACACAACATGCCAACACGTCCACTTCTTCGAATTAGAGAGCTTCAGCCAGCTTAGAGCAAAAATCAAGAAGGCTGTGTGGTTTTATACACAACATTCTGTGTAAAACATGAGACCACACGTTACCCCCAAAGTGTACACCACCGTACGCGTGCTGTCTAGTAAGCTCATTCGGTTAGTGTGATATTAATGAACCTTAGGTTATAAACTGACATTCATGTGACTATTTAAATCATCAATTCCTGGTTCATGTCTATGATCTTATTCCAAGAGGTGATTCAGGAATGTGCACTTTGTCACTAGGGCTATCAGGAAAGAGAATATTGATGAACCAAAACAACAGCCCCACCGTGGCTACTAGAAGGATGCCTCCAGGTGCATGTCCCCTTTCAGCAAGGCTGTCTTTATCTATGTTACCAGCTGCAGAGTTTTCATTCAAATATAATCTACATATGCCATCTAAAACAAAGTCATTGACATTTTTTGAATGAATAGTTTGCAGAGACAGAACAGCAGACTGCAGCCCTACTTACTCACATGGGATGATGCTATTCAGATGATGAGTCCAGTGATCGTATGCTAATCAGTGGCGGGTTCATAACAACACTGGACAGAGCAAAGCGAGCCTGCTCACTGTTCCCGATGGCCAAAGACCAAGGTCGGGGAGAGGGAGTGCCCCCGAGGCACCAGCACGTGAGTGTGCTCAACCCCCCCTGCCAAGGCCAGGGGAGCACCCACCTTCTGGAATTGGATGGCGAGCGATGCTGTCATGGAGCAAACACCTTCTGTATATCAAACTCTGGCAGGACTGGTAGGTTAAAAAGCACCTGAAAGCAGACAGATTGTATCATCAGTGCTACCAACAGTGGAAAGCAGCACAGCATTGAGGGTTGACTCACCACGGACAATTATTCTCAAATGAGTTAACTAAGTGAAGGGCAAAAATGGCTGACAAATTCACGGCAACCATGTATCCCCCTGCACGGGACAGCTGGCCAGACCCACCACACATTAGTAAAGGGGAAGTGCCTGTGTCAGGCTAAGCCAAGAGATACAAGGCTTCTAATCCAGCCAGTCACTGCAGCCCGGGAAATAATGCACTCTGCTTCTACCCGACGATACTGTGAGTTTTCACACGTTAAAAAAAATCAACTGTATATCAGAAATTATTGTTAGTGGTTTTTAAGATTAGGTATAAGCACAATGTTTAAGACTAATGGCACAGTGGTGAAACCTTGAAAGATATAGAAGACACAATTAGTGGCACAAAAAAATAAGGGCCATAAACAAATGCTCAGAGATTCAATTCTGTCCAACGACCCTTCACTGAGCATCGGCCAGGACCTGGCAAGTAAGGGCAGGTGGGAGCCATGGGAGGTCAGAGAGAGCTGCTGGATTCTGCAGGGAAGGTTTTCTGAAAGCTAACAGGATTTAGGAAGAGCAATAACGAGTAAAGCACACAAAGAAGAAGGGAGGTGGGGGAAGGAGTCCCTAGTCGGTTTACCTTGAGTAAAGACCTGGATGCACAGGAAGACAGACTTTACCTGAATGAGAGCAAGCACCCATTCCCACTGGAAGTTACTTCAGTCAGCAAAAATGAAAATGGTTTTTGTGGAAGAAGCCACTCTAGAGACAACAATGGACAGAGGTTACACATGAAAACTCTGGAGCCAGGAGGCCAGGTTCTCAGCTCTGCCACTAACCACCTGAATGACTGTGGACAAAATACTGAACATCCCCAGGCCCCAGTCTCCTCATCTGTGCCTGACAAGTGGCTTGAGGTGTGTGCTGCTGAGCACCGTGCCTGGTGCACTGGCAGAACCAAGAGGTGCTGGTTGCTGTTGTTCCAAGACCACTACTATTCCTAGTCTCCCCTGAGATGTAAGTCTGAACAGTTAAATTAGAAAAAAGTTTAGGTACACAATAAAGACTGGAAAAAATCCCAATATCAGTCAGCAAGTGAGGAAATAATGGAATATCCATACAACAGGAAACTCTATGGCTGTTAAGAATGGGATCTATCCACTGATATAGAAAATAACCACAACATGTTGGTAAGAGAATCAGGACGTTATTAAGGTAGTTATATGTAGCAAAATCCTGTTTCTATTGAAAATAAAAGTAAACAATTTAGTGAGTGCCTATCACATATCAGACATTGTTCCAGAAATAGCCAGGAACAAAACAACAAAATTCCCTGTCTTCACGAAGCTTTCTACTCTAGAGGGAGGAGAAAAATCCAAAGTAAAAAAATATATTAAGTAGTGAACTGCTTAGGAGGGAAACAGAGCCAGGAAGAGGGATGAAGGCTACCAGGAGGGGAGAGGGATGTCATCGGGTGTCATGATGTTAGGCAGCCTGGTTGGGAAGAAGCTCTGCTGGAAGAGCGGTCCGAGCAGAGGACAGCCAGTGCAGATGTCCGGGGTGGGAAGGATGTCGCGTGTATGAGGAAAGACAGAGAAGATGGGTTGAGAGATAACTGTAATAATCTGGGCAAGAGATGAGGTTTCTTGGACCAGGGATGTAGAGGTGGAGGTAGTGGGAAAAGCTGGATTCAAGTTTGAAATGCCTTTAAAACTCCCAAACAAAGCAGCTGAGCAGGTGCTTAGATGTGAAGCCTGGACTGAGGGAAGAGACTGAGACTAAAGTGATGTTTAAGTCACCAGTGTACAGATAATATGCAACAGCCCAGGGGGAGTGCTGCGGGCTCCCCAGGCGGCTCAGTGGTGACAAATCCACTCGCCAATGCAGGAGCTGCAAGAAAGTTGGTTCGATCCCTGGGTTGGGAAGAACCCCTGGAGAAGGGAATGGCAACCCACTCCAGTGTTCTTGCTTGGAGAATCCCAAGGACAGAGGAGTATGGTGGGCCACAGCCCACGGAGTCGCAAAGAGTCGGACATGACTTAGCGCACACACACTGTAGAGAGAGTGCTGATAGAAGAAAAACAGGTCCAAAGATGGACATCAAAGAGATACTGTGTCCAGGAAGCCAGGTGATGAAACGGTGCTCTATGGAGGAGGAAAAGGGAGGGATCAACAGTGTCAAACACAGCCCACAGGGCCACAGAGTGGTCCTCTCAGAGTGAGACTGAGGAGAGAGAAGGGGAAGACTTCTACCCTTTGTTAAAAAAACACAGTACAGGAGCATTTTATTTTCTATTAACTTTAATGGCCTTTGCTTTCATCATAATGATTTTTTAAAATTCAGCACTAACTTCAAAGTAAAATAGTATTGTGTGTTAGTCACTCAGTCATGTTTGACTCTGTGACCCCATGGACCATAGCCTGCCAGGCTCTGCTGTCCATGGAATTTTCCAGGCAGGGATACTGGAGTGGGTTGCCATTTTCTTTTCCAGGGCATCTTCCCGACCCAGGGATCGAACCTGGGTCTCCTGCATGGCAGGTGGTTGCTTTACCATCAGAGCTACTAAGGAAGTCAAATAGAGTATTATCAAAACAGAGAAATCCCTATTACGACAAGCAGTTACAAAGAAAACTACTACTAAAGGGTTTCAGTCAAACAGATCGGAAAAAAACCACAGCAGGTTGTATGTTTATGGCAGCAGCTTTTCTCCAACCTGATGGCATGGGCACCATACCCTTTGGATGAACACTAGACAGTGGCCTGTGAGGCACAGAGCTGGAAAACGCGCAGAAGCACCTTACCGGAGCCAGATGTGGCCATTGGAGCAGACAGCCTGCTTGCGATCTGTGAACGGCAAGATCTCCTTACACAAACTACAGTGCTCAGGGAAGGTCTGCTTGTTCATCTTCTTTGAGATGTGTCCAATCAGCACCTGGTAAAACAAAGGGGTCAGTGGCATTTCATGGTGAGCGCAGGGCTTCCCAACACCAAGGAGAAAAGGACAACTCCGCGGCGTCTTCCACCAGAGAGGAGTGCTGCGTCCCCACACGGGCCTGCCACACTGTGTAGAAAGTAAAGAAGCTGGACCTTCAACTTGTGTCAACTGGTTGAGTAAAATAAAATAAAATTCAGCCAGGCACCCCCGTGACAACGGTGAACTTTACTCACTAAAGGAGAAATGTTCTGAAACACAAATCTTATTATTTGCCTTTACTTGCTTCTGAAAGGACTTCAGAGTTCTGTCAGAAGATAAAGTATTCAGCTATACTTACAATGTTTGACTTTTAAGGAAGAAAAGCACAATCTGTACAGGCAAAAGTATCATGTGAAGTACTAACTCTAGAACAAAACAAATGTCTATTCTTTCAGAAAAGCTTACAAAGTAAAAAGATGATCGAGATTAAAAAATAATACCTTCTCCTTCTGATGGCCCAAAGACCCACGACCAATCTAGTGAGCCCGCGATAGGAGACCCACCAGCCCCACAGCAAAGGTATGGGGGACCCGCTGTGGGAGTAGGGAGGTAGACAGGGGAGCTTGCAGCCTTGGCCCTACCTCAGTTTTGCTTCTTTCTCTGCTTTATTAGGATTGCATCACTTCAATGAAAGTCTGAAAAACACTAAATCTACTTCATTATCTTGTTGGAAAAAACCTTCACAAGCTACGTTTTTGGGAAACATGGACTATGTCAATCCTTAAGAATCACTTTCTCTTATTAGCAGATGATGTCCTTCAAAGTTATAATCCATTCACACTCGAGCTCTTGTGTAAGAAGAACTTACTAGTTTGCCATTCGCTAAAATTAGCTCACTGATGTTCTGAAGGGATCTTAATAGCTCAGAAGGGTGTCTTTCTTACTGTGCATATAATTTGCAAATTTAAAGTCCATTAACTTTTGGCCTTTTTTAAAGGTCTTGAGAATTCTAATTTATGGTCCCTTACAGCAAGGACAACTACTGTACCAGGTTTGAAAAGATTCATTTTTAGGTACACAGAAGGATTTTAAAACAAGACATGTATTGTTTTCAATCTAAACTCAGTTGCTGTAGCTGGGCAGAGGTATAATCTTCCTTTCTTTAAACTGGCTTTGTTGGAACCGAGTTAACTGTGCTAAATATAGCTTTTCATGCTCATACAGCCTGTGCAATAATTATTCTAAGCCACTGCAAACCAACCTCCGTTTCAGATTTACTAGTAAGTTTTATTTTACGCTTATAATATCCTTGCTTGGTCCTATGAACCAGTCCTTCACATCATTGAGATCACAATGAAACGATCTTCAAAAGTTGACTTTCGAAGATGAAAAGTCAGTTACATGAACAGTGGGTCTTAACTGCTCCTGAGTGTGAATGAACACGCTGTTGCTGTACATCAGTAAACAAAAGGTGCCAAAGCCAGGAGCCATCACGTTACCGCTGCCCAAGGGTGAGCCCTGAGGGAACTCAGGATGGAGGCAGGATGGCCCCCATCTAGCTGTCAGCCGCTGCGGTGCCCCCAGTGGGGCATCCTAAGGAGACTGAGGCTGAGAATCACAGGATATGTGGCCCCAGACAGCTGAGGTACACATCAAAGTAATGATTTCAGTGAGCCCAGACCCTGTTATCTTCCCATACAGAGAAAAGCCCTAAATTCCTTAACCTGATATGTCTTGGTTTCCTTATTTGCAACAAAGACTGACTATGGTATTTGGTGTAAAAACGCTTATGTATCCTAGCTCCACACCCTTGCCCTTCTGGTGCAGTCTCTCCAAGTTATCTTAGATGCTGTGTCCCAGGCTTAAGTCTTCAGTTTTGCCGGATGAATAAACCATAACTCAACTTTTAAGGTTGTGCTTTTTTTTTCCAGTCAACATCAGATTGTTGCAAACATCCTTAAATAAGTTTAGGGGTATATGGATACACACACACAACTTTCCAACATAAAAATGCAACAAGTGACTTGTGAATGGTTTGACATTATGCATGAAGATACCTGATTTTATTACCTTCAATTAACACTTTAGCTTTTAGATAAGACTTCAGGCGGTGAGAATAAACATCAAATTTCAGAGTAAAAAGGACCATAGTCTTGTCTTCTTGAATATTTTAGTATACAGTATGTTCCTTAAAATAATTTTTCAGGATTTCAGAAGATGTTAGCTCAGGATTCCTGATTAAAAAGTCTACATGACACTGAACTGCACAAAATTAAAGGCCTCTTTCCTCTAGGAATTCTCAGAACCTTTAGAAGGACGATGTATACTGGAAACCTTGAAGAGGAATATGGCTTGGAATATCCCAAGCTTGGAACCCTACTGTTCTGTCAGAGAACTTTAATTCTGTGAAATACATGTTAGATAACACTGTAAGGTTGTTTACCACCAAAATAAAGATTATACTCAGTTTTTGCGGGGGTGGGGGGGGTGGGGTGGGGGGAACAAACACCCAATGGATAACCGTTTTACTTCCTATGCCCTTGTAGGCTAAATCAGAAAACCTCCTGAAGTCCTATCAAATGCAAAGAATCCCCGCCACAGGCCTCCCCCTCCCATCTTTCTGCAGACAGGAAGGGGACGGAGGGCCTGTCATCCTTCCCTTGCAGTGTCTGCCCAAGTTTGCTCCTGGAGCTTATCCACAGGCCGAAATTGCCCAAATCTTGAACATCAATCAAGGCGCCAGCAAGAGTGAGAACTGACATAACTCTTAGTGGGACATGAATATGTCCTCTGCATTAACCTGTTTCCTATTTACTTTCCTGCACCTCATGCTCATCAATTACCTAAAAATGTCAAAGCAGAGGTTGAGTTTTACGAATTAAGTTTAAGTCATTTCTTTCTCATGAAGCAAGCAGATTTTTCGGTTTTCAGTTTTTGCTGACAAACACCTACCCGTGCGGTTCTGTCATCATACTCCTCATCAGACATCAGGAAGTTACAGAGTCCCCTGGTGGGGATGCTAGTGTTTTCTGTGATCCAGGTGTGCAGGTACACTTCACCCAGGACTCGCTTCATGTGCTCCCTCGTCAAGTGCATTTCCACTGCTTCAATTTTTCCCTGGATTTCAAGAAGTTTCTCTTCCATTGGCTCTCGGCCTCCAGTATCCCCAGATTGAGGGAGTGAGTCCTCTGTGGGGTCCTCTGGATCACCGTCTTTGCCTTGCTTACTAATCTGTTTGGAAGAGGTGCCTTCCTCCTGCTGTTCATCCTCAGCATTTCCCATCCCAGGTGAGTCAACTAGTAAGATTTTTGAGTCCTCGTGGGTGGGTTTGCATAAGGCTTCTGAAGGGGTTTTCTGCATCGACTGGTATAAAATCCTCAGGAGGAAGAGTTTGAAACGCCAGTAATAGGTGGCCCCACTGCTTTCAATCTTTTTTTCCAAAGCTTCATGTAAAAATTGAGGGATATGCTTATCCTTTAAAATCTTCCAGCGTACTAGGTCTATTAAATCTACCTGCTTAAAGAGATTCTGGACAGAAGACTCCAGAAGCTGAGCAGCTGCCTCTTCAAAGGTTTTGAGAGTAACAAACTGAACCTGGTAGTTTTTATTAACAGGATGGAGGCCGTTGACCATGCCCTCAGTGGTGATGACGGCCAGGTATGCGCCGCAGGGGCTCACGGCTATCCCGTGTGTCCTCACAGAGCCAAACACATCAGAGAGTTTAATCAACTGGTGCTCAAACTTCAACGCCACATCTGTGAAAATGGGGATCAGCTGCCTCACCTTGCCATCACTGGAGCAAGTATACACCGTCCCATTCTGCTTGTCGGCAGTCATGGAGACGATGGGCAGGGAGTGCAGGCCTGTGACGTGAGAGTTGTGAACATTCAGACCTGCTTTGGAGATCAGGAGAAGACACCAAAACACATAGGATCCTCGTGCGGCTACCACCAAGCTACAGCTGCACTTCTGGTAAGGGTGATACAGCGGCACGCACTTGATGCTGTGGACTGGCAACTGGTCCATTTCTTTCCACAAGACGACAGGCTGCCTTAAGGTGAAATAGCCTTTGACTGCTTTAAGATTGACAGGAAGGATTTTTACAGGGCCAAAAGCACTCCCCACAATAAGGCCGCTCATTTTCCGATTGTTGTGCTCGTATTCCCACCAAAACAAAACGCTAGGAGAGCTGATTCCTGACTCGATGGTGTTGCATGAAGAGATGGACTCCTTCCCCGCGAATGGGAGCTGGAACTGCCACACGGCGATGTTCCCGTTCTCGAAGAGGACTGCCAGGAGCACGCTGCCCACGTCGCGGCACTCGTTGTTGTGCTTGACCTGCTGGGTGGTGCAGATGCCCGACCACTCCATCCGCACTGGCGCCTGCATGCTGTGTCGCCTCTGAAACTCGGCGAAATCCCTGAGACTGCCCTCCGGGGCCTCATTTCTGGAGAACCTGTAGCTGGTCTCATAGAGACGCTCCCCATAAATCTCCGTCAGGTCCACCAGCTGGACCCACTGCAGTCTGTTGAGGTTAGCCTGGATGGTCAGGCGATTGTCCATGGTCAGTGCGGCCAGCAGGCACCTGCCATTAGCATCACAGCCCACGGGGGACCAGCTAGTGTACTTGAACCCTCTCAGTGGTGGCAGAGCCTTCCCCTCAGGGTTGAACACCCTGTCCAACATGAAAGTCTGACTGACTGTGGGGTCTTCAGAGGTGGCAAATCTCTGTTTACACTCGGCAACTTCCCTTTTTGAGCCAACCTGAAAATAAGATATAAAAACTATCAGATAAATATTTCATTCTAAGAGGAACAGATTTACATTGCATAGGGTGGATTAATTGATCCACATAAATATGTACAATAATTTGACATCAATTCTATTAATATTGACACGACATGCATTTAAAAGATCAAGTACATGTCTAAAACTTAAAGAAGCATTTACTCAGGAAATGGCAATTTTAAAAATTTTAGTTTGTTTACAGGAAATGGCAGTATTTTTAAGGGTCAGAGAAAGTGCTGTGGTTACTCACAGCCTGGTTCCCACCTTCTTCTCAGAATTAACAAACGCAGTAGCAATGACAGAAGTGTACTTGATTCTAAAGAGTCAACTAAGCATTCTCCTAAACTAGTCACAAACAGTAAAGGAGTTCAAAAGTCATGAAAAGACATGTATCTATATCTATATATAAATATACATATATTTTTGATACAATTAGATGTTTGGATTTTTAACAATGTCTTTGCAATATAAGTCTTCCATCTGAAATTTCACTGACAGATTACTCTGAGAACCAGCTCCAATAGCTCTTTCCACTGTTTCTACAGAATAATGTCCACCCTGCCTTCCCTGGCTCCCCCTTGTGTAGAATTATCTTTCCTCCTATCTGAACCCATCTATCCTAAAAGGTCAAGCTCTATGAGACTTTCTGAGAACATTCTAGCTTTCACTTATCTCTCTCTCCTCCAAGTTTGCAACATACACGAGCAGTTCTATCTATTTAATGTCTAGGTGTACAATGGTAAGCTCTTTAGAAACATTTTTAAAGGAACATTAAAGATAGAGGAGAGAGAAATGACCAAAAGAAGGTTATCCAGAGTCGTAAGAAGATAGCCAGGAAGACTAAAGCCAAAGAGAGCAGAGGTCAATTAGAAATGATTTCTGTTATGTCAGAAGTAGGAAGAAGGACTTGATCTACTGTCTTTTCTTCTCTTCCACAGATGCTTATCTTCAAACTGGAAAGGGTACATTAAACATGATCAATAAGGAATTCTAGCCTAAATATACACGGATATAACAACAACAAACTCACTTTAAATGAGTTTAAGCCCCCAAGCCCAGAAGAATTACACTCCAGAACATAGAAGATGAACTCAGAACTATAACATTCCTCGATAAAGCTCGGACAACTGGAAATGTGTCAGAAAACCATAATGCAATGAATAGTTAACTGCTAGATCACACTAACAAATAAGCTTATAAAGTGAAAGGTAGATAAAGATGCCCTGGAGAAGGAAATGGCAACCCACTCCAGTATTCTTGCTGGGAAAATCCCACTGACAGAGGAGCCTGGCAGGCTAGTCCAGAGTTGGACGTGACTGTCCACACAGACATAGATACAAATCCCAACAAATGAATTAGAAGACTAACTTTTTCTGTAGCGTGTTAAACAGAACATCACTCTATTAAATTGCCCCTTGAAAAAGTTTTGTAACTAAAACTGTTTTGAAAGTGTTGTTTATTACACAGTATTCCCCCTTCAAGAGTTATAGCTGGGAGCTACTATAGAGAAGCTCTGTAGCTACTACAGAGCTACAGAGTTATTAAACTTTTTTTTAACAACAGAACCTTATGGTGTTGGGGGGGGTGGGCGGGGCAGTGCAGGGGCAGTCATCTTCCTTCATCCTAAGTAACACTCTGGAAATGGGCTCTTAGGCAGTGTATCTTAATTGCAGGGTAGTCTCTTGGATACACCTATGGATATACTGGAGAAATACAGACCAGAAATTCCAATTAAATAGAGGTGTCACTTGCTAGTCTGTTAATAAAACGATGCTAATCAAAGCCCACAGCTTTGTATGGGGTAGATAAAATTTGATTGAAAATCTGCAGATTGCCTGGATTCAAATTCTGGCTCTGTCACATACTGGCTCTGTGACCCTGAGCAAATTGTTTAAACGTTCTGGCTTTAATTTTCTCATCTATAAAGAGTGCAATGACACATTCTCATAGAGTTAGGAAGGTTAGTTAAGTCAATATATGTAAAGCATATATTAACAAATACTCAATAAATATTATCTATGATGACAAGTAGTAGTAATCTCTGAGGATTCAGTAAATGTTAAAGAGACCTAATAAAAGTAAAATGCAGGTTAGGCAGGTATTAAGTTGTCTGCCAAATAGAGGGTAGATATAAAATTATTCACCAAATCCCATAATACTACAAACTAAGCAATAATCCTCAGACTAGGATAATTTACTACAATAAAAACTACTATAGAACTGAAAATAAACTTAGAGAATGCATAACTCCAAACAGCAGTACAGAATGAAATAAAAGAAGCTCAAGCTTGGTCCTAACTCACAGCAGCAAGAATCCTTGATAGAATGGAGAGCAGCTTGGATGTCAGCCAGTAAGGAAAATCCTTAGGGTTTTGTGCAATAATTTCCATTTTAGGTAATCTGAATTAACCTACTGCACCTCCCCTCAACTCTACACATCACAAAACTGGTTAATGAATCAAACCAAGTACTCAGATGCCCCAGGAGCATGTTAGTTAAGAGTCCAGCTCTCAGAGGCTGACCCCCAGTCGATCTTTTCACTATATGCTATCCTGTTTCTAGTTGGCCACTATGACAACTAATCAGCACATACTTTGTAAGCACCTAACAAAAACTCACTTGAAGCTCATAGACAGTAAGCTTCTTGAGGGCAGGAATATAATTCCAAAGACAGGAAACAGTTATTTAACTTAATGGAGTAGATGGCGTTGATATTACTAAAGTTCCTAACAGTTGAAACAAACAAAAGTAGTCATGCACATATTAGATTTTGGAACTGTCTGCAACTAAATGATTCACTAAATCAGCAGTCCAATGGGAAGAGAAATTGCAAACTTGTTCTTAAGTCACTACTTCACTGGTTCTCAGATTTATGCCATTCGCTTTTATATCAGTGCCCAGGACTGCTGCTGCTAAGTCGCTTCAGTCGTGTCCGACTCTGTGCGACCCCATAGACGGCAGCCCACCAGGCTCCGCTGTCCCTGGGATTCTCCAGGCAAGAACACTGGAGTGGGTTGCCATTTCCTTCTCCAGTGCATGAAAGTGAAAAAGGAAAGTGAAGTCGCTCAGTTGTGTCCAACTCTTAGTGACCTCATGGACTGCAGCCTACCAGGCTCCTCCATCCATGGGGTTTTCCAGGCAGGCCCAGGGCAGTAACTTGCAAAGAGCAGATAATATGTGAACTATTATTATAACTGTGTATTTTCCTGAAAAAGCTCGTAATCTAAATAATGATCAGAGCAAAAGCTTCAAAGAGGTTTAGCATCTAGCCTTCCAGCAGTTCTACACACTAAAACTGTGATCTAGGTTGCAGGAGTCCATCTTCCTTGTTGGAGCAAACTGGCCAGCACCAAAGAGATTGCAGTCCCCAGGGCCTACCAGTGGGCAGCGCCACCAAAGCACAGACAGAGACTTCCTCCACTCCCACCATCACTCCAGCGTTACCCTACAGAGGCCTCTCTCAGAACTGCAGGGCCATCTCGGCCTTCATTTCCCAGGCAGGGCTTGCGAATAAGACTGCCAACTGACGGGTGCTTTCTGTGAGGTGCACACCAAAGCAGAAGGGGAAGACAACACTGACTAATTTCAGGAAAGCAATTGATTACTAGAGCGATATATAAGGATTTCCTGTTACTCATTTTCCAGTTGTGGAACCAATGACAAGAATCAAATTTTTATCAGAATACAGTGATAAGAGATAACTTTGTATCCATAGCCAAAGCATTAACCCAGAGTCCTTCCTTCATACTTGCATGGCTATTTTTTAACCTGAGCATTTACAGTGTGCCAGGAGCTGTGCCAAGTAATCACATGTGTACATGTGGACATACGAGCATATATATAAATATCCACATATAATATATTTTAACTTAATCTTCTAAAGATGCTAAACGAGGTAGGCTTTATTATCCTTTTACAGATAGACCTGGCTTGCTATCTTATGCCAAAGTGTAATCTTTTTAATATTTATTTTTTTGGTTGTTTATTTATTTATTTGGGTGCACTGGGTCTTAGTCATGACATGTGGGATCTAGTTCCCAGACCAGGATTGAACCTCTAGCCTCCTGCATTCAGAGCTTGGAATCTTAGCCACTGGACCACCAGGGAAGTCCCCAAAGTGTAATCTCTTAACCCCTGTTTTATGCTGACTCCAACAATCACTTACTTCCCTCTAGTCCAGCGGGAGTCACATTCCTGCACCATACCAGGTCAGTCCTCATCTATGATGCTGTAACAGCACCTCAGGGCTTCCTAAACTGAAGTCAACCATCTCAGACTGACCTTCCAAGTTCCCAAACTGACCTTACTTTACTGTCTCCGACTCTCTAGGAAAGCTACTTGACCTCAGCTGTGAACCCAAGATCATTTACGCAAGCAACCAGAAGCTATGTTCATAAGTGTCTGTGCACAAGATGGGCACCTTATTCCTGGCACTTGGATGACCCCTTTCTCTCTTCTTTTTACAACCCAAACCCTACTTTTTTTTTTTTTTTTTTTAGGTCTGCTGCAGATTCACCACCAAATAACCTTCCCTGATAAAAGCATCTCGGTCCAGCATTCCTTTACTTCTTAAAATTCTCTCTGCTGAAGCATTAAGTCTACCACATTGAGACTGCTGCTGCTGCTGCTAAGTCGCTTCAGTAGTGTCCGACTCTGTGCAACCCCATAGACGGCAGCCCACCAGGCTCCGCCGTCCCTGGGATTCTCCAGGCAAAAACACTGGAGTAGATTGCCATTTCCTTCTCCAATACATGAAAGTGAAAAGTGAAGTCGCTCAGTCGTGTCCGACTCTTAGCGACCCCATGGACTGTAACCTACCAGGCTCCTCTGTCCATGGGATTTTCCAGGCGAGAGTACTAGAGTGGGGTGCCATTGCCACACTGAGACACACTTACAATTTTCTCTAGCTGATGTGCATATAGTTAGCAACAGTAAGTTCCTTTTCAGCAGAGGAGACACCTTTTAAAACCCCTCTGTTGTGCCTCCTTCCTTGAGTGTTTCTCAGTTTCATAGGATCACCAACATCTATTCACCTGACTGGTTTATCAGTTGAGTTGCTCAGGCGTGTCCGACTCTTTGCGATCCCATGGACAGTTGCACGCCAGGCTTCCCTGTCCATCGCCAACTTCCAGGCGACTGGTTTATACTTGAATCAATTTGTTCACACCCTGTCCAAGATCTTCGAAAGCTGTCGTACACAACTTATCAATGATCTAATTCAACATCAAGCTGTAACTTTCAAACTTGGATTAATAAAAGTGGTGTGGGTTCTCTGCACCCCATTCAGTTACTGATCTATATTTTAAATGGCTTGGCAGAGTAGTTTTTTTTTTTTTTTAACTTCTCATTCACAGAAACACTTTCTCTATATATAGATACATATTACAACTTATCACTACCTATTATTACATTGTTGTTTCTGACCTGTCAAAAGAATGAATGTAAGCTTCAAGAGGACAAGGATTTTGTTTTTATACAATGTTTTACTTCTGGAGCCTAGATTGATGTCTAGCTGATAAATTGTTGCTGTTGTTTCAGTCACTAAGTCCTACCAAGTCCTAGCCCACCCTTTGGCAACCCCATGGACTGTGTAGCGCCCCAGGCTCCTCAGTCCGTGAGATTTCCATAGTGGTATTCAAAGGTGTGTTGAAAGAATGAATGTACACTTTGATAATCACACATATGCATACAGACCTATAAAGGAAATAGGAATAAAGTTTTAATATTTTTAAACCATTAAATGAACAACACGACTTACTACTTTAAAACTTTGAAAATGGTGATGATCGAACAATAAAACTTTAGCAGCTTTAAAGTTCTGAAGGCAAACAAGTTAATCTGAAGCCAAAAGCACGAAATCTACACGAAGCAGTCAATCTATACGAAGATCTTAAGAGTTGCATTTATTTCCAGAAGTTTTATTTTTCATTCTACATCCCAAAGCCTTTTCGTTACTGAAGAAAAACTGGAGTACTAAAGCCCGACATCCAGTATCTATCCATCTGCCCAAGATGAGAAGGACCTCTCATATAACAGTCACTGAAACAGTTAAAGACAAGCAAAAAAAAAAAAAAACAAACCCACAATTTTCAGTCTTCCAAAGCCAAGGAGGCGGAAGAGGAGGGCACATCACAGTAAACAAAGCCAGCCAGGAGCCTCGGGGAGCAGGCCCCAGACAATAGGAGCGGGTGGCAGAGGCAGGTCTGGGGTTGGGTGAACAGCTGGGTGGAGCCTAAGAAAGCACCAAGGGAAGAAATCTGCGCCAGCAGCCGGCCAGACGCCGGGCCGTGGGGAGAACTCGGCTCCGGAGAGGGCCGTTCCGAAATGTACCTGTGTCTCGGGAGTGGGTGGGCGATCCGGGAAACTGGGCATACACGGCGTCCCCCCCGCCCTTAAGCTACGGCGGCGACCCTAAAGACTCAGGGTGCCAGAAGGCGGGAATCCCCGGCCGAGGCAAGGGCCCGGGGATTCCCCCAGGGACCCGCGGGGACGCGGCCGCGGGAGGGGAAGGAGGGAGGCGGGCAGGAGACCCCCAGAGCCCGGGGCGGCGGGCATGACTTACTTTGAGGAAGCAGCTGTGGAGAGGCGCGGGCACCGACGTGCGGTGGATAACCAGGTCCTGGCCCGGGTTGTGCACGTCGCAGATGAGTTCCAGCACGGCGATGCTGCGGGCCGTGGACACCGACACGCGGTGGTCCTCGGACCACGCCAGCGGCTCCAGGCCGCTAACCGCGTACTGCAGCCTCACCGCCGGCTCGCGCCGAGTCACCAGGAGGCGGAACGCCGTGCTGGGCCCCGGGGCCGCGTCCGCCGCCGGCTCCTTCCCGCCGGTCTCAGAGCCCTCCACCTCCTCGGGTGGCGCGGGCCGCTCGGCCGCGGGCCCCACCCGGGTCAGGGCCGTATTCATCTCTCCTCGGAGGCAGAGGCCGGGCCCCGGGGCGCGCGCCAACCTCCCTCCCCCTCCTCCTCCCCCTCCCCGCCCCGCTCCGCCCCGCCCCGCGTCGCCGTCCAGTTGCCGCCTCCCGCACCGCGGCCGCCGCCGGGCCCCCAGATTTCCTCAGCGGTGGTTTCCCCCCCTCAGGGCCGAAGCACCGCCGAACCACGAAGGACCCCGCCGTTGCTAGGCAACCCAGCCCCTGCCGGGTGGCCAAGGCGCTGCCTGTAAAAAAAAAAATTAAAAAAAAAAAAAACAAACCTCACCCTGTGGTGGGGCCGGATCGCGGGTGGGCGAGGGGCAGGGAGTCCCCCCCACCTCCGCCCCAGGCGCCTGGCAACTAAAGTGCTGAGGAGAGTCAAAGGAGGAGGCGTTGGTTCGATGGGACACGCCTCTCCTCTTTCCTGAGAGGAATTTCAAAAGAACATCAAGGGCAATAACTCCGGGGTTCCGTGTGACTTGGCATCCCCCCCACCCCCGGCACAGGCCGCGCCACGAGGGACGGCCCTGTGGCCCGGGGCGCCGCTGATCCGGCCGCTAGTGGCGCGGGCCCCTTCGTGAAGGGGGCGGGGGACCCCAAAAAGCGCGCGCGGGCGCGCAGGACTCGGCGGGACAGCTACAGCGGGGTCCTCGCGCGCGTCCCACGTGGGGTCTCGCGGCGCCTCGCTCCGGATTTCGCGAGATCCGGACGCGCCTCTCTGTCGACATGGCAGCCGCCAGCGGAGTGCTTCCTCAGGTCCCCGAGCCCCGGCCCGCCGTCTTCAGGACCTTCTCCAAACCCCGCCCGGCCCACGCGAGGCGGGTGAGTTCTGATCCGGTTTTCTGGATGCATTCGCTCCGGGGGGGGGGGGGGGGAGGTGGGGCCTCGGCGCGCAGGGAAGCTGCCGTCCAGGCCTTCTCCGTCGGGATTCGAATTAATTCCGCGGAGTTGAGGTGGGGAAAAGTCAGACATCGGGCAGCTCCCGGAGGAGTCGCTGAGCCGCGCGTGTCTTAAGGGCCGACCACGGCCCGCAAAGACGCGCTCGGAGCGGGAGCGGAGCGGGCGGAGGCGGGCGGAGCTGGCTGGGGGCCGCTTGTTAGTTGAAGGCGGGGATGAGAGTCTTGTCTCACGAAGTTAGAAACGGACTGTCGGGGCGTTGAGTCCCTTAGCAGCCCCATCTTCTAATCTTCTCTCAGCCACTCTTATGGGTCAGTTTGTTTCGGGAATGAGGACTGGAGACTAGATATTTGAAGAGTGTTCGAAACCGAGGTATACATCGATGCGCCATGAAGGGGTGGAGGGGCGGGGAAGAAAAATACAACTCATCAATGTAATATGTTCGTTAGAAAGACAAAGATGCCTGAAATTTAGCCCAAACCAGAGCAGAAAATTGGTTTTTAGGATGGCTGACTTAGTTCCTAGCTAAGAGGAGGACTATGGGACAGAAAATCTGTTGAAAAATCGTGTTCCCTTAAATGACCAGGAAGGATACAGTTTGCTGCCAAGGAAAGTGTGCGTATGTGTGTGTTTTCTCGAAAAAGCATCATTTAATGCCATTGAAAAATTATTTGTCAAAGTTCGGTTCAGTTCCTTTCAACTAGTGTAGTGCCGCTGAAGTTCCTTGAGTTTACATCAGTTCATAGCAACTGTCTGGGTTATTGTCTAGACTTTTTTCGTGGTAATCAAGTTTAGGGTTTAGAGGCTTGTGAGTAAAAACTTCGGCTGGGCCATGTTGTGGCTTCATCTATCCTGAAGGGGGAGGGAAGTACAAAAGAGCCAGTTGGGCACAGGGGCTTTGGAATAGGACAGACCTGGGATTAGATGCCAGCGTTGCAACATGCTGGCTCTGTGACCTTGAAGAAATTACTTCACCTCCCTGATCCTCACTTTTCCTACCTATAATATGGGAACAGTAATTTCGACTTCGTATAAGGTTATAAATCATATTGACTCCATTTTGGATGATAGAATTGCTCCATCAGGTCACTAAGGTGCTTATACCAAGTACATGCAAGACAGAAAATACTTACTAAAAGTTCATTGAGTGGATTGAATAAGTAAATGTAAGATATCTGGTTTTATGATTGCTTGAACCACTATATCAAAAGGATATTGTTAAACAGCTATCTGTCTGTGTTGGCCTTGTCTGCATATTTGTTGTGTCTTGAATGAGAATTCTGTGTATGCTGACCAAATTTGCCTGAACTTGGCATGAGTAGCTAATTTACTGTACTTGGAAAGACCTTGACAGCTTAAATTATGCTCTAACACTACATGGAATGTTTTTCCTTAAAAAAAAAAAGAAAAGAAAAGAAAGAAAAAAATATATATACAGATTTATTGTAGGAAATTTGGAAAGTAGATTTTTTTTTAAAAAAAGCCCACAATTGCCACACTCAGAGATAACTCTGGGTAACATTGTGATGTATGTCCTTCTAGAAAAAAAGCAGAGCAAACTAGGGGTCAAACTGCACGTGATGTTTTCTAACCAAACAGGATACAGTTTCTAAATGGTATTGCAGCATTACTCTTAGAAACTAGGCTGTGGAATTTATGCTTGGGCAAAGCCTTGATCCCTCAGTGATGCGGGGACAGATCACCCCCATCGCCACCTCAGTGTTGTTACCTTAAGATGGGGTAACACCAGTACTGTATGGCCCAGTGACATCACTCATGTAAGTACTTAGCGTACTGGCTGGTGCATAGTAACTACTTAATATGCTTATTAATATCAAAGACTGTTAGGGCTGGATGGGCCCTGGAGGTTGTCTGCCATATCCCTTTATTAGGCAGGTGGGGGAGCGGACGCAAGGACTTGCATATTTTTAAAGAGATCCAGGTATATCTTTTCTCCTCTGTGCTCAGCTGCCACCCCATGAAGCATTTCTGTATCTTTGCCTCCCTCCACCTCGCCGTGGGCCATGGTAGTCTTCTTGTTTTGTGCCCTTAGAACGCTTTGTCCACATCTGTTCTGTAGTACAAATACAGGTTTGGTTTGCAGTCTTACACTTTTGTCTCATCCACTTGTCTCTGACTTCTTCATGGGCTTGTCAGATCTTTGTACCTTTAGAACCAAGCTACTTGACAGTTACTAAGTGGTCAGTTTTTTGTAATGAATATGTTGTGGATGCTGGGGCCAAGGGGACTGACAAGTAGAACAGTGTCCAGAGTACAGAAAAGGATCATTCCATGATGTGTTGTTCATTCATCCACAAGTATTTATTGAGCACTTACTTTGTGCCAGACACAGTCCTGTGCAGGGGATGCAGTGCTATCCAGCACAGGCTCGTCCACTTATAACAATCTAATGGGAAAGACAGACATCACACAGCAAATGACACCCTGTATTTACTGTTCCACTGAGTGCTACAAAGGAGAAGTGTGCAAGGAGAGCCAAGGAGTTTGGTAGGTGGAGGCAGGAAGTCTGGAAAGGCTCCTCTGAGGATGTAGCAGGCCCTGAGGAGAGAAGGAGTTTGGGACATCCTCAGAATTTAAGGAAGACCAGTATGGCAGAGAGTAAAGCTGAGGCTGGTGAGCTGGACAAAGGCAGATTCTTCATAGCTCAGGTCACACATTCTGCATTTTAGCCTGAGCGCAATGGAAAGCCCACCTGATACTGTGTTTAACTTGAAACACTTAGAAAGACGTTGACATGGAAATAAAGAATGACCGGGATGATAACGGGTCTAAAGTTTGTGTCGTGTTTGGAATATTTGGTGCAAAGAAGGAGAAAAAAAATGGAATTCTGTGGTGAACAGGAGTGTTGTGTACAAGAGTTGGTGCCGAGAACAAACTGCAGACTAGGACTTGGATCTTCCAGGAAACAGATTTTGCTTGAATGTCAGACAGAACTTCCTGACCCCTGGAATTTGGTTGGGAACAGAATAGTCTGCCTCGCGGGGTGGAGAACAGTAGGAGGAGGTGCAGGCAGGAGCTGCAGGGCTGCCTGGCAGGGCTCCTGCGATGGGAGGTCCACGCATGCGCAGCGGGAGAGGCCTTTAGGCCTTTTTGTGCTTCAGGAGCCTGTGATTCTATAAACCAAGCAAGATCTGCACATTTCATCCCATCTTGCAAATGAGACCTGATTCTTGACTTCATCTCTTTTTTAGTCTGAAAATTCAGGATTTTGTAAAAATAAATTTGTGACATTTGTAAAACGAAGCAGATTATCAATACTAAATGTTAATACCAATGCTAAATATTAATACCAAATATTTGAAGTTATATATATTGAATTAGCTACAGGTCCCCTTAGGGTTGCCAGGAACAGAGAACTGTTGTTAATGCTGGGTTAGTCAGAAGCTGACAGTCACAGCTAAAGCACACAGAAGTCCTGATCTCAAGCCAGGAGGAAGATGGCACGTTCCAAGAGAAACCAGAATTCCAGAATAGTGAGCCCCAGCTACTCAGGGGATATTTGTATATTCATGTGTAATGTAAATTGGATGAGAAGGTCAAGGAAAATAGAGGAATTGGATATTCTTATCCTAGGGGAAGTTTGGACGTCATGCATTTAACAACATTCATGTTATGGAAATAAGAAGCAACAGGCAAGAAAATATCTCGTGTTGTAGCCCATAATCGGTGATCAGATGGGGAATGGAAAGGCGAGAAGTGTTGGAAATAATTGCAATGGAGGTGATGGATGGAGCAGAATTCTCATTTGGAATGGAAGCTGGGAGGAGGAATCGTCTCCAAACCCCCTGAATCTGGGGGAGCAGCATGAGGGCAGAGAATGACAGCCATCCAAGCGCTAGGGCTAGGTGGTAATGAAGGTTTCCGCTTCCTGGGCACATGCAGTAACTGATGGGCTTTGTCGGTAGAGAGAGGCAAGATTCCTCGCTCCTCCTCCCCGTGCTTGCCGTGTAAATGGATTCCTAGGAATTTGGATCGCCTTAGCTGCACATTTCACTAGGTGGGTCCTCCCTTCCCTGCAAACAGACTCCAGTTGTTAACATTCAGCCTGAAAAATGTCTCTCTCAATGATCTTGGTGGAAGTAGAGGTTAAGACGATGGGTAAGTTCTGGTAGATGTATCAGCTGAGATTTGTGGGGTTTTTTTTTTTCCCTTTGGGGGAAAAAAGGGCCGAGTTTAAGAATCTGATTGTATACCCTAAACTTGCTTGACATATGGGGAGTAATGATCTCTGCAGGGAGAGATGCAATTCTGTGGGCAGTCAGGCTTCACTCTGAGGTCTGTCTTCATGGACTGATGCATCTCTTGTCGCTCTTTCCTTTTGGGAACAACGCAGCAAGCAGCAGCCACCAAAAGAAAATGCCAGGCGTCCAGCGAGGCTCCCCCAGCGAAACGGAGGAGCAAAGCCTCTTTTCTCCCGGCCAAGAAAACTGCCGCGAAAGAAACTCGCAGGACCCTGAAGGGGAAGGCACAGAGGACGTTTTCTCCCAAGAAGCCCTCAGCCGGCGCGAGGGACGGAGACCAGGAGCAGAAGCCAGGCGCCAAGACTTCATCGCTGTTCAAAAACAACCCTGAGATCCCGGAACTCCCCAGGTATGGCCAGGGGCGGATGCCCTGCGGGAACGAAAGGGATTAAGTGTCTTCTGCCCTTTTCTTTGTCTCTTGAAACTGATGGCCTGCATCTTGTTCGTTATTTGCAGACCTGTAGTAAAGCAGGTGCAAGAAAAGGTGTTCACTTCAGATGCTTTTCAAGCCCTGGATCTCCACCCACATCTCGTAAGTATCCCTCCTTGTTTTCTGGGTGTCTCGATTTTGAGGGTCTGTTTGTTCATTCAGAATGTCTGTGAAGTGACAGTTCTAGGAAGGAAAAAAAAAAATCAAAGAAGGGTTATATCTGCTCCAGGTACCCTAAACTCATATTGATAAGACGCTTTTCCAGGACAGTTCACGTGAGCTTAGGAATCTGTTCACTGTCCTCACCCCTACCCCAGCCCACCCCTTTTTTTGTTTTATGCTCACCTAACTCACGTTAGGACTGGGACTCCACTTACTTGACTTGAAGACCACCTCATATTACTGGATAAAGACGCATCAAGACTGTTTTGGGTGGCCAGTATCACAGTGACCCTAGGAGAGGGGGATGAATTGTTGTCTTGCTATCAAGGGAGTTATAAAGAACTGAAGGAAGAAGGGTCTTTTAGAACATGGACACTTAAGAAACCCAGACAGCCATGAGTGAGTGTTCCGGGCGTGTTTACGAATAAGGCGAGAACAGTACATTCACTTCTGGGAAGTCCAGCTTTTCTTGGCTCAGACGGTCATGGCTTCACCTGCTGCTTCTTCTGGGCAGGCTACTTGTGCTCGCGTTCTCAGCGCAGAGCGCAGCGGCTTTCCGCATCTGGGCGCTCTGCGCACTGGGAGATGGGGCCTCTGTGTCTCGGGCTGCCCCGCGTGTTGTAGGATGTTTGGCGGGTCCTGTGCTCACCCACTGCCAGGAGCATCCCCGCCCCCCAGTTGTAACAGCCAGCAGTTTCTCCAGATGTTGCCACACGTCCTGGGCAAGCTGGCAGGGAAGCAGTGTGCAGAACCACCCCTAGTTGAGAACAATTGGTTTGGAGGAACTTGATTGGATTGTGATGATCAGTTTTTACCCCAGTATTTTCCCCTTCTTTGCATCCTTATTTGCATTAAATGTATTTATACCAAAAAAATTATATAAAGTATTTAATTTATTGTTTGTCTTTTCTCTTAGATTTCCACGATAAATACAGTCTTAAAAATGTCTAGTATGACCAGGTAAGAGTTCTGGCTCACTTGATTTTTTCAGGATTTAAGTGGGTATAAGCAAAATCTGAATTGTCCCTGGAGGACAGCAAACTCATGTCTTGGCTTAGAGAGCAATGCTAGGTTATTAACCCCTGAGGGCTTGGTAACCACTCGGCTTCCCCACACAGTACATGGGACTGGGTCTCCATCCCTGCCACCCTCAGCTCTAAACTCTTATAGAGGTCTCTCGTCCAGAGGTGGTCTGCGTGGGATGCCACTGTGGTCTGTGCTGCCCGAAAATAATTTGTCTAAAATACAAAATTTATCTTGTCATTTCTTAGTAGTAAGAAGTAGAGTCAGCTGTGAATACTTGGTTGGATGTAATGGGATGCTGAAAAAAGATTTTAAATGGTAGTGACAACTCCTGGAGAATGGAAATGGAGTAGTGGGAGGGAGAGGTCTGGAGCAAAAATGACCCCCGCTCCCCACCCCCACCACCAGCCTTGAGTATGTGTGCTCATGCACGTTTCAGTGTCGCCCGTCACTTGGAACTGTTAGTAAAAGTATCAAAAAATGAGCCCCTTTGTTACTGATTTGTTCAGTGTTAGCAATCAAATGTGATTTCCATATCCTTTCAGTTTTTTTTTAATTTTATTGAAATAGAATTCATTTATAGTGTCTTAATTTCTGCTGTTACAGCAGAGTGATGCAATTATATATATGTATATTCTTTTTCATGTTCTTTTCCATTGTAGTTTATCACAGGACGTTAGTTCCCTATACTGTGCAGTAAGACCTAGGCATTTTAGTTGTTTGTTTTTGAATACACCCCTGGACACACATCTTACCGTGTCTGTGGCAGTCGTATTTGGTTTTCTAGAGAATGAGCAGCAATTCCTGGCTGTCTGCGGGGCTCACAAGTCCCCGTTTCTCTCCTCTGCTTGGGACTCTTTCCATGACGTCTTACTGCTTCGTATTCCCTGGTTCAGAAGATAACGTGATATGCTTTGTGGTGGCTCCAGCTTGCCATCATGCTGGTCGCATTTTTCTTTTTAATCAGTGTAGCATACCAGCCAATCTCTGGGCTGCCTCAACTTTTTCAGCCCCAAAAGTTCCAAAAATTTAGGGTTTTGCCCTTCTGACCATCAAGGGTTTCTCAGCCCTTCCCATGACTGTTCAGGGGGCCTCCAAGGTGACATAGAGCCTGGGGCAGTTGCATTCTGTGGAGCTTGTGTCTCTGCCTGTAAACCTGGGCAGGTAGTAAGTACATCGTAGGTAAGCATGTGCTCTTTCTTTCGGGCGACCCAAGCGTTCAGAAGCAGAGCATCCCCGTGTTGCTGGAAGGCAGAGATGCCCTCGTGCGATCCCAGACGGGCTCAGGTCAGTCATCACTTGATTTCTGCCCTTCCTCCAGGGTCATGTGGTGAGCTGTCTGTTGATGGTGGTGGCTGCTTGCTTTGGTGGGGGGAGGGGAGCCCGTGCTTGCTTCTGATCAGAGCCCTGAAAGGAAGGGGATGATCAATGGGACCACGATCAGGAATGATCAGAAGGGAGTCAGGTTCCACAGTCATTTCTCAGCGCCCCTCCCAGGGCTCCACCTGGTCCCACCACCCATGGCTAGAGCCGTCCATCTTCACTCCAGTGGCAATGAATTTTTTTTTTTTGGTGTTAAAGCACTCTTCCCATGAGCACGCACTGATCAGATGCCAGTTATTGTGCTCAATCACGAAACACTGGTTTTGTTCCAAAACAGTCTGGAAGGGCTTTTCTGACCTTTTGTGCCTGTAAGAGCAGGTCAGCTGTCCTTTCCGCCCCTGCTCAGCCACTGTCCAGGTGGGCGGAAGCCCAAGGGTTTTGCCATCTGTGGTTTCTCCTTGGTTTCTGGAGGCCGGCTCTGGGCTTCCAACTGGCTCCTGACCAAGAAAGCACCACAGAGGACACTTCTGCCTTCAGAAGCTCCTTTGAGAGGTTGAGGGTGACCCCGGGGAGGGGAGCTTCTCTAGTTCCTAGGGACATTCACTGAGCTGAGTGTCTGTGAGATTTGGGGAGCGTGTCATTGTCTTCTTTGTTAGACGTTAAAGGAGCGAAGCTGCAGGCTTATTAGAAGCACTGCATTCACAGAGCAGAGCTGTGACAGACAGGTGCCTTCCGTTTTCCCCTGAATGTGAGTGCACTTTTCCTATCCCCAGACTTCAGAGCGGTGCCAGTTTCCTTTACTGTCTTTGGTTTTCTGACGTCCTCAGACTCTGGTTTTAATTCCTCTTGTCCTGTTTTAAAAGGTAAAACTCTTGCCTATTGCATCCCTGTGGTCCAGTCTCTTCAAGCAATGCAATCCAAAATACAGGTGAGTAGGAAGGCTGTCTTTCTGGGAGTTCCCTGGCGGTCCAATGGTTAGGACTTGGAGTTTCACTGCCAAGGGCCTGGGTTCAGTCCCTAGTTGGAGAACGAATATCCTACAAGCTGCTCGACAAGGCCAAAAAACAAAAGAAAGTGCATTTTTTCTGTTATTGTTCATGGTGCATATGAAACCATCAAACTGAACCAGAGCAGTAAAATCTTTTCACTTAGCTTTGTTTTCCTGTCTCTGTTGAATTCATTTACTGTATAAGCATGTTACATCTAAAGATTGTGCCCAGAGTGGGGGATAGAATAAAAAATAGAACGAATAATAGACAACTGTAACAGTCATTCTAGCAGGTCTACTAGGGAACATTTGTAAGATGCTACCTATGTGGCAGACATGGTGCTGTATGCTTTGCTCAGGTTATCTTCTTGGCTTGCTAACTGCCCTAATCGCACTGAATTGGAAGGAATTACTGTTACCTCAATTTGAAAAAAAAAAAACACAAGGAGACTTGAAGTTAAATACTATTCTAAGGCCATGTGGGGAGTGAATCTGAAGTTGGGTCTCTGCCTCCATTCTCTTTGGCTCCAGAGGCCAAGCTCTTCTTACCAGAAAAGGTTAGCATTGTATTAAAAACAGGGATTTGGCATGAATAGTAGAAGTGAAAATAAGCACCCCATTAGTGAGTGTGACAGTGGGGCCACCTTATGTTTCGTATTTTCTTGGACCTCTCTTCAGTTGTGAAAGAGGGCCCCACTTAGCACCTGGGCCAGAGGGGCCAGAACTAGGCGCGGATTCCTTGGCACGGATCCTGAGGAGGCCACGTGAGTGCCATGTTCCATGGGCATCAGTATCATCTCAGAACCCAACTTGGAATCTCACGAATACACCCTGGTTATTCTGAGTTGAGAGGAGGAAGTGGAGTAGTTCACAGGCAGATGAGAAGAGCTGGTTGGTCACTTTTTTCTTTGGTTTGGGCACGCAGGATTGGATGTGTGTCGAGGCTTCCTGTTATTGCAGTGACAAAATAAATGATGATAGTGTTGGGTTCCTGTCCACAGACTAAAACAAATACCCTGAGTCCAAACTGAAACAAATGAATTATTGGCTAAACAGATGGGACAAGGGGAAGCCCTTCCTTACAGTAGAATTCCGGTGAATTCGTATAGGACATCATCATGTAGCAAGCAGTGATACTGCTTCAGGCAGGAATCATCAGAGATGCGAGAGTGAGTGGATTAAAGTGTGATGAAAATGGGATATTTACACACTCAAGTTATCTTTCCAGGAAATAGAGGAAACAATGGTAGCCTTATGGTGGGGAGCCTGGCTGTCACCACCTCAGCCACGTGGTCACGGGGGACCTCACCACTGCTGGGTTGTGTTGACCTCATAGGTCTCCTGCTAGGGGTATGAAGGATAAAATTGTACTTCCCTGGTTTTCTTTCATGTATATATTTCTTTCTTTTTAATTTTCCTATATTTTTGCTGTTTGTTTGTTTGTTTTTGGTTGTGCTGGGTCTCCATTGTTACCACAGGCTGTTCTCTAGTTGCAGTAGGTGGGGCTGCTCTCTAGGTGTAGTGTGAGGCTTCCGTAGTTGCAGCTCCCAGGCTCTGAGCACGGGCTCAGTATTCATGGTGCGGAGGCTTAGTTGCTCCGTGGCATGTAGGATCTTCCAGGGTCACTGGCAGCTGGATTCTTTACCACTGAGCCACAAAGGAAGTCCTTCTCTGGTTTTCTTGCCAAAATTGCACAATTCTAATTTGATCACAAACATCAAATAAAGCCAAGTCAAAAGACATTCTACACAGCAACTGCCAAGTACTCTTCAAAAGTATTAAGGTCACAGAAGATAAAGATATACTAAAGCTCTACCCCAGAGTAAAGGAGATGAAAAAAACATGACAGCTGAGTGCTGTGTGTGGCCCTGAATTGGATCTGAGTCTGGAAAAAGGCGTTAGAAAATCAGTTAACAAAATTTGAATAAGGTCTATAGATTAACTGATAATATTGAATCTGTTAATTTCCAGTGTATCAGGTTGGCCCAAAGTTTTGTTCAGATTTTTCCATAAGATCTTAACATAATGATTTTGAGAATCAATGTCATATAAGGAAGCTGGGAGGAGGGGATAAGGGAGTTACTTGAACTATTTGTGTAGTTTTGTGTAAGCCCGAAATTATTTCAGAATGAACATGTTCAAATTTATTTAAACTTTATTTAGATGATTTTAAGTCAATAAAACAAATCCTACACAATCATTCAAGTGACAGAACCTTATGTAGTTATTGGAAGCGATATTTTCTTCAGTTCCTCTTTGTGAACTTGATAGGCATTCTTGCTGTGTTAATAAAGGGAGGTTACAAAGCAGTGTGTATAATGAGAGTCCAGTTTCATAACTGATGGTGGTGTATATGCACATACATATGTACGTGCACACTCAGAGATGAGAAAGACACTTTTCAAACTAATACTGGTTTTCTCTGAGGTGGATTAGTGAGAATTCTGTTTCCTGTGGATGACTGGTGTTTCCTTCCACTGGGTACTTCGGAGTGCTGGGATTCATACAAGGGCTTTCACATTGTACCTGGTACAGGTTAAAGAAGAAATATGAATTATTAGGTCAGTGTGGTAAAGTCTCAGCCCTTTAGATACTCTAGGAAAACGTCTGTAGACAGTGGAGGTTTTTTTCCGTCTTGGAAAGTTGCAGGGTTTGGGCGTATATCTGAGTTGGCGTGGGTCCCACAGTTCTAGCGCAGCTGACTCATTTCCTGGACCCGTGAACTAAGGACAGCAGAGATGTAATTGTGTTCCTAGAGCGGACAGCGTGGTGGGGCTCTGCTCAGAACCTGGGTCTGAGTGAGACGTTGAGCACATCATTCCATCCCTGTATGCCCCAGGGGGAATCACGGGGAGCCTGTGTCCTGGGGTTGCCAGGATTAAGGAAGGTGTTGCACCAGCAGAGTGGAGCCCTGCTTCCCCGAGCATTAACCAGCCGTGTATGTCATTGCTTTTGTTTACTCAAGTATTTTTTTAATATCAATAACAGCTCATTCTATTAAAGATGGAAGTATTCTGTAGAAACGGTTTTCCAAGCCCAAATTTATTTCAAGTAACATTCAGTATAGGCCCTTTCGGTTCAATGTAAACGGATCCGGCCTCTTAAAAACCCGTCTGGAGGGAGCAGCAAATTCAAGGCACCCAGCAGAGTCGTCAGTTACTGTAGTGATGGGATGAGAATGGACCAATTTTCTGTGATTCCATGCTTTCAGCTCCCTGGGCTCTCTTTTTTTTTTAACATCCCATCCATCCTTCCTCACTCCCTTCTGCCTTTCGAGGAACCGATTGTTCTTTCTTCTTCTCTGTGTAGTAACACCTTTTGAAATGTCAGAATCTCTAACGCTGCGGTGTTGATACCGTTGTACTAACATGTTTACTGTTCCCCGCCCGGGCTTCAGTGCCGTCTTGCAAAGATGTTGAGTACAGACACCCCTAGTTTGAATTCCAAATCTTTTTCTCCTTGTGGGTAAATATGCAAAACATGAAAACCATCCTTGTAATTTAATTTGCCACTAAATCTGTGCTTAGCCTCTACACTAATGTGGTTTTTTTTTCCCAAGTGTTTTTTTTTTTTTTTTTGATGTGGACCATTTTTTTAAAGCCTTTATTGAATTTGTTACAATATTTCTTCTGCTTTCTCTTTTGATTCTTCGGCTGCGAGGCATGTGGGGTCTTAGTTCCCTGACCAGGGATCGAACCCACACCCCCTGCATTGGAAGGTGAAGCCCTAGGCACTGGACCACCAGGGAAGTTCCCTAACAGAGTTTTGGTTCCTCCCCTGTGTCCCAGCACTTTGGAGATGCAGGGCACCACTGGGCTCTTTTCAGATTACTTTGTTTTCTTCTATCATTGTTACTGTTATTTATGGATATAATGTATAGAAAGTGAAAGTGAAAGTGAATTCGCTCAGTCGTGTCCAACTCTTTGCGACCCCGTGGACTATAGCCAGCCAGGCTCCTCTGTCCATGGGATTCTCCAGGCAAGAATACCGGAGTGGGTTGCCATTTCCTTCTCCAGGGGATCTTCCCAACCCAGGGATTGAACCCGGGTCTCCTGCACTGCAGGCAGACGCTTTATCCTCTGAGCCACCAGGGAAGCCCATGCTAAAAAAATTTCTTGAAGAGTACCAGAGAACATACAGTGATCAGTGAGTTGTCCTACTGCCCCTTGGCCCAGATGGCACAGCTCTCAGGATAGTGTGGTCCTTATCAGCAGCTGCTTGTTTATCCTCCCAGGGATATTCTTTGCGTGTAAAGTAAGTCTGAGTATGCATAGTTCCCCCCACTTTGGCTGAAGTTTTTGTCTGTTTGATACAGAAATGGTTGCTTGCTATGCATGATTGTGCCTTGCTTTTTTTCACTTAATATGTTTTGGGGATGGTTTCTTATCATTACTGTGTTGACCTTTTTTTTTTTTTTATGGCCTTCTAGTATTCCACTATATGTTTGTACCATAAATTATTGAGTCATTCCCTCATTGATGGAACTCATGTTGTAGTCAACATTTTGCTACAAAGCAATTAAACAACTTCTTTACACACACTTATGAATCTTTTTGAGAAATTCTTATAAATGGAATTTGTATTTTTATTTGGTAGATAATGCCAAAATTGATCTTAAAAGGAGTTATACCAATTTTCATTCCCACCAACAGTGTACAAGAGTTTCTGTGTCCCTATGCCTTTATCAACACTGTCCGCTGTTTTATTTTTGCTCATTGACGGGAAAAATATTGTGTCATAGTTTTAATTTGAATTTCTCTTGGGAGTAAAGTTGAGCATCTTTTCACATGTTTAAAAGTCATATTTTGAGTTATTATTTCCATAAATTAACTGTTATGTCCTTCTCCATTTTTCTGTTTGAGTTGATGGTTTTTTTTTTTTATATTTAGTTGAATTACAAACCTTTATAAACTAATAAATGGTCCTTTCTCTTATGTATGGCATGTTTTTCCCCATGTTATTTGATTCAATTTTGTTTAGGTATTACTTTTTCATTGTGAAATTTTCAATTTTTTGTGTAATAAAATTCTTCATGTTTGATAGTTTCTGAGTTTTATGTCATCTGTAAAAAGGCCAACTCAACTCCAACTTTATTTTTCTAGCTTAGTTTTAAAAGGGCATTTAAATTGTTCATCTTTTCATTGCTGATATAAATTGCCCCTTAGTGTATTTCCTGACTTTTTATATGTATTTGATTTAATTCTGGACTGTATTTGCTATTATAATCTCTTATGTGCTAGCATCAATTTTTAAAAAACTACTACAGATTTAAGTTGTTTTAACACTTGATGTTCAGAAATATCTTGATTATTCCTGCACATTTGTTTTTCCATATGAACTTTGAAATCAGCTTATCTGGTTATGTATATTATTTTTTATATGCATGTTTATGTATATTTGTGACATTTTATATATGCATAAATATGCATGTTCATGACATTTTTATTAGAATTGTATTATATTTATGGATTGATTTAGGGAGATTAGCTTATTAATAATATTGAATCTTCTTATCCAGGAATCATTTATTTAAATTTTATTTTATGTTCCTCAGAGGTATTTAACATTTTTTTATTGTATTTTTGTGAAGTGTAGTTTTTTATGTTGCGTTTTGTTTTTTTTTTTTTGCTATTCCTAAACATGGTTCCATCTAACTTTCTGCACTGGAAGGTTATTGATTTTTATATATTAATTTTACATTCAGCTAGTTGACTGAATTGTCTTTCTGTAATAGATTTTCAAGTGCTTTCTTAAGCTTTTTTTTTCTTTAGGATAAAATATCATCTAATAATGACAACTTTACCTCCTACTTTCCAGATTCATGCATATTTCTTTGTCTGATTGCATGGGTCAGGACTTCTAGATCATTGTTCCATGATAATGGGCTTCCTTGGTGGCTCAGACTATATAGAATCCCAGGGAGACCTGGGTTCGACCCCTGGGTTGGGAGGATCCCCTGGAGAAGAAAATGGCAACCCACTCCAGTACTCTTGCCTGGAGAATCCCATGGACAGAGGAGCCTGGCGGGCTACAGTCCACGGGGTCGCAGAGAGTCAGACACACTGAGCGACTGAGCACAGGCACAGTGGACCGTCTTATCACTTTCTTTAAGAAGACTGCTCCTATGTTTACAAGTGGCTACCCTTAACATCTCCAGATTGCTATGACCTGTGTTCATTCAACTCATGGCGTTTCTTTCCTTCTGTTCAACAGCGTGGTGATGGCCCCTACGCTCTGATACTAGTGCCAACAAGAGAGGTAAGCAGTCCCACTTTCGGGATGTGTGCTAATAAGCAAGTTCTTTCAGCAATATCATTGAATAAGATTCAAGTGTTTTGACTTTTTCTCCCTACTGCACCAACCACCACACTCTTTTCCTTTGCCAGGGAACCATCCTCTGGTTCCTCACAAGAAGAAAAATTTGAGTAGTCTTAGAAACCAGAAGTTTTTGGTTTTGGAGAAGTGTTTTTCTATTATCTAAAAACTAATGACATTATAGATTTCTTTTAAAAGGAATTAAAATAATTGCATTTTTGTACCTTTTTTTTTTTCTTTTACAACTTAATGGAAAATTAAAAGCAGTTGACCTAAAAATGAACCTTTTTTTTTTTTTTTTTTAATTTTTACTTGTTTCTGAAAGTTAAGCTTTTTGATATTTTCCTTCTTTCTTGGTGGAAATCTCTTCTATCCAGTTTATTTTATTTGCCTGTGGAGGCAATTGCAGATCAGGATGTGTGTTTCCTGTATCAAATGCCAATCACTTCCTTGCAGAGAACAGATCTCGGCGATGGAGGTTTCAGCCCAGCCTTTTGTATATCCTGCAGTGCCCTGTTTCAGCTCCATCCAGTGAAGGAGCAGGCATGGAGCTATTTAAATTTTTACAGCAGCAACCTCGCGGCTTCCCTGGGATGCTTCATGAATACTAAACACATGGAAACTGTGTATCTTTCTTGGATAAAGGGATTAAGTAGAGGCTTTGTTGATGGTTGTTAATGGCTGTAACCTGAGTTTATTTTCTCTTTCTCTGATTTCCACTGGGCTTGTTGGTTTCTGTGTTATTTCTGCCCCCCTTAATAAACTTGGGAAATGATCATCTCTGTCTTTAGCTGCTGCTCTGCCCCAACATTAGGAAATAGTCATGTCACCTCTACAGCAGTGACCCCAAGGCTAGCCTGTTGCATCACCATACCCCTTCACACATACTACGTTCTCTCTTTCCAGAGGGAGCCAGATTCAGGTCACCTCTGCTTCATTTTCTTCCATCTTTATGTACCATAGACGGTACCTGTCTGCACGGTACTCTGGGAATTTGAGCCAGCAGAGGGAGCCCAGAACACTGTGTTTGCGTCTGTCCAAGAAATAGACTCTCCAGACTGACAGGTTTCAGCATCGGCCTGAGAACAAGATGTATTTCCCAAGGAGATACTGTGCATAGGACTTTTTAAATCCTGGCTTGAGGTCCTAGGTTGCCTCCTTATCACTTCACACTGTCTAAATTTTTAAAAATAAATGAAAAGGAAGGGCGGGATTTTGCTCATCACTTCTCACTTTTTCACGTTTACAGCTGGCTCTGCAAAGCTTTGATACTGTCCAGAAACTGCTTAAGGTAAGGCAAGCCACGAGTTTAGCTTTGTCTTTTTTTCCCGACTCTTTGAGGAAAGAGATCCCACAGTCTTTTTTTTATTTTCAAAGAGCTAGGAATCACTCCAGTGTCCCTCCATTCCCTGGTTGTCTCTGCTCTCCCCAGGTACAGTTTGTAGGTTTTTGTTGATCTAAACCTGAGTCACTGATTTCTGGCTTAGCGAGTTTACTAATGTTTCCTGGTACTTCCATTCCTATAATCTGTTCATCATAGTCGCTAGCAAGCTACGTACAGAGCTTCACAGGTACAACCTTAAGGTGATCCAGTGAACGCAACTTAACAGGCTGCAAGCAGGGTTTGTTTCAGAATGAAGAGAGAGAGAGAGCTTCCGAGGCAAAGCCTGCCAGCCCACCAAATTATAATGAGAATTGATCTCTCCTTTTCTTGCATCATGGGTGGCAATGAGGAAGCATTGTATTTGGGTTTGATCTTAACCAAAAAGGAAAAAATAAAAAATGGCAATAGACTCACTGAAACGTTTTTTCAGTTCAGGCTCTGTGGGGAAAGGCAGAGAAGCTCCTTGAATCACTTAAAAAGCTCATATTCCTCTCTTGCAGCGTTGGAAGCTAGTTGAATAGTTGTAATTTAAGTTAGTGCTGGTAACCACGGGCCTGGCAATGCCTCGGAACTGTGTCTGCATAGTATTGCCTCCTGCCCTGAGAAGCTCTCCCTCCCAACTTCCTAAAGGAGCAGGAATTTGCAGTTAGGCTCTGTTTTCTGTAAACGGGGCTTCACATTGACTGTGGTCTGATGTCTTTCTGTAGCCATTTACCTGGATTGTGCCTGGAGTGTTAATGGGAGGAGAGAAGAGAAAATCAGAAAAGGCCAGGTAGGGAGAGTTTTGTTTGTTGTTAATTCCTTTTTCAATCTGCCCTGTCTTCCTCTTCTGTAAGAGTTTGGCCCTTCTCAGCCTGGGGAGAGCCTTGTCCCAGACGGTGGTTCCTAGTCCCAGGATGTACAGACAGCTCGAGTCCCCGTGAGGGATCGTTCTAAACAGTGCTATTTGTTTTAAATATTGATGAGCCTACCAGTGGCTCCCTTTTGGTGTGATCAATGACAGCTCCTTACTTTCTTAACTCGCACCCTCAACCCCTCCCATCCCCCAATATCCATGGTCCCCCTTGCTAAGGATACATACCTTTAGACTCCCTTTTGTGACATTGGGAGTTTGGGAATTTGTTGTTTGATTTTACAAAAGCAAGATTATAAACCTACATGATGCTTTACATCTTGCTTTTTATACCCAAATACATTTATTTGTAATTCTGTGTTAGAATTGGTCATGGCTGTCAGTAGAAAATTGTTGGAAAAAATCACATCTCAAATTGTCTGCATTCTCTTGAAGATGCGTTTATTGTATTGTAGCCTCATGCTTAGTAGTTATGTCCAGCCCTGTGTGTACTGTGTAACCAAGGAGCAGATGCTAAACCTTCAAGTATTGGCTAGGATGAGATTCCACTCCACTGTAAACAACAGCAACTGTGCCACAAATGATGGAAGTTTTTCTTCTTTTTCTTTCACATTTAAGAAGCTGGCTGGCATGGTGCGTGCACCAGCGTGAGCATCCCTGGCTCATTCTGTGTTTTTGTGCCATTAAGTGAGGCTTTTGTTTTCAATCTTTCCTCATAGTGTTAGATAGTTGTTGGAGCTCCAGCCATTATATCTAGCTTCCTGCCATACCTCCTTCTTCTAAAGGTACTGATAGGATTTGCATGTTTCCTTTTTCCACGTATCTTATTGCTAGAACATAGCCATGCATCCACTTAATGACAAGGGCAGCTGGAAAATGTACTCAGCTGAAAACTGTACACTTTTATTACCGTGGGCTGATGGGATAAAGGACGTCTGGGGAATAAGAAGTTAAATTTGTTCTACCTAATCTATGGGGCAAGGTGGGGTAAATTGCCTGGAAGTTACAACAAGAAATCAAGGTAAGAAACCTTCCAGCCATTAGAGCACATTGACATGGGATGACTCATTCATGTAAAGGGATTCCCTGGCACAAGCTAGGTGACAGTCTAGAATGTTCTAGAAAGCATCTGTGGATCAGATAAAGGGCATTGGGTTATATAGTAAAGATTCGTTTGAGACTTACGGTTTTACGATTTTAATAGAATTTCAGCACTTACAGTTATTTTCTGCAAGAAAGGGAAACTACAGGGAAAAACTAAAACTTAAAAGTATCTTTGTATCTACCTGTTGTCACGTTTGTCATGACTCAGACTGTGGCCCTGTGGCTCTGGCCATGAATCTGTCTTCCTTAACCCTTTCGCTGTGTCTTCCATTGATGCGGCTCTGTCAGATTTACTTTCTGTTGTGATGTATACTTTTAAACAGGCTCCGAAAAGGAATAAATATCCTTATCTCCACTCCTGGGCGCCTTGTGGATCATATAAAATCCACCAAAAACATCCATTTCCGTCAGATCCGTTGGCTGATTCTGGATGAAGCAGACAGGTGAGCCCTTCCGGGAAGCATGAGAGGTGAAGGGAAAGGGCTGTTTCTGGGTCTTCACTGAAACTTCTGAAGCCCTGTAGCATTCCATGTATTCATGGAGATTAAAACTCCTTCCTTGAAACCACAGAATCTTGGATTTGGGTTTTGAAAAGGACCTCACGGTGATCCTCAACGCTGTGAATGCCGAGTGCCAGGAACGACAGAACGTCTTGCTGTCGGCAACGCTCACGGAAGGTGAGTTGAAAAGAAACACTCTTTGTTTTCAGTGAAGAGGAGGGGCTTCTCAGCCTCAAGGTGGGGGCCGGGGAGGCAAGGAGGAAGATGTCCTGAGAGGACTGCTCTCCAAACCGCATGTCCTGCGTGCCTGGCCTCCTCCCCCCGGCATCCTGACTCTCTGGCCCCTGGCGTCTGGGGAGAAGGAGAAAGGGCAGGTCCCAGGTCCAGCACCCTCGTGGGAGGGAGAGGCTGCTGGCACTCACGTCAGTGTGGAGGTAGGAGGAGGCTGGTGGCCTCTAGAGGTTGTGAGGGCGGGTGCTGCCCGCTCAGGGCAGGGCTCCTGTCCTGAAGGAGACGACCTCTCTGCCAGCACGTTTCTAAGTGTCATCATCCTGCCTTTCTCCTAAAGACACTATGGTGGTGCTTAGTTGCTCAGTCGTGTCTGACTCTTGCGACCATCAGGCTCCTCTGTCCTTGGGATTTTCCAGGGAAGAATACTAGAGTGGGTTGCCATTTCCTTCTCCAGGAGATCTTCCCAACCCAGGGACTGAACCCACATCTCCTGCATTGGCAGGCGGTTTCTTTACCACTGAGCCACCAGGGAAGCCCAGCTGGGACTTTTAAGGCTCTTTTTAAATTAAACCTGAAAAGTACATTCCGTGAACTCATTTCTGGCTTTCCATCCTCGTGAGATGGGGCTTCTTAGCTGTCTATCGTAGATGGGAGCACTGAGGCTCCACCAGGGTCCCCTGCACGCAGAGCACTACAGGGCGCTTCAGCTCTCGTGCTCCTGTTTCACCTGGTTTACCAGCCAGTGCACGTGTACCAGACGCCATCCACCTGCCCCACCAGCAGTTCTGAGTGTGTTCCAACTAACAGTGACCATGAGAGAGAATCCGTGAAAAAGGGATCCTGTGCTCAAAGAGTGGGGGAAATGCCACACATTCCCGCCCCTCTAGGAGGTTCATGGGCACAGTCACACAAGTAAAGGTCCTGACAAGGCCTGTAAACATGGGAAGCCCTATGAAAGAATCCCAGGAAACCTTTTTATCAGGAGTTCCATAATTTGCTTGACCACCTAAGCCTTTCTGGGGAGTGATGGGCAGACATCTGTTGCAGTGGTCTTCCGCAGGTCAGAGTTTAGAAACATTGGTGGTGTATATGGGTTTTTAGACCCTGGGAAGAAATTGATGGATCCCTGGGAGACTGACAGTGGGGTAGATCAGTGTTAGCATTTGGGGGTACCCATCAGGGATTTCTTAGTAAGGCTGGATGTGTGGTGTCGGTGGTGTGCGGACGTGACGGTTGTACAGCACACGCCTGTCAGCTTTTCCTTCTCACTTTCTCTCAAAGGTGTAGCGCGGCTAGCTGACATCAGTTTACACGACCCTGTCAGCATCTCCGTCCTGGATGAGAGCCACGACCTGTCGAGCCCAGAGAGCGAGGCCTTTCTCGAAGCTTCTCCTCCACAGGCGACTGATGAGCTGGATAGCTTCGCCATCCCAGCCGGTCTCGAGCAGCATGTGGTGGTGGTCCCCAGCAAGCTGAGACTCGTCTGCCTGGCAGCCTTCATCCTGCAGAAGTGCAAGGTAGGTCTGAGGGCTGGGCCTGACCTGATCCTGAAAGGACCACAGTGTTGTTTATGTCAGGCATGGAGGGCAGTGAACTGAGATGCACATGGAAGTTTCCCAGCTTCACTGTGGTGGCGAGTGCAGGCCTTAGCAGAGATCTTCTCAGTCAGTGGTTCTAGAATTGCAGTAAGGACTCAGGGGTCAGTGTGTGCAACTTGAGATCTGCCTCATAGACCAGTCCTAGACTGACACCAGAGACGTCACGTGGTTGAAGCATGCCGGATGTGAGCCAGATACATGGGTCTGTGTGCGTGTTTTTAGAGACTCATCCTATTTGTGTGTTTACTGGATTCACGTGATAACTTTCTTTGGTACATGGGAAAATAGTAGGTGGAAGGGCTTGAGGGTGCAGCTTCTAGACTGCCTGCGATCTCAGGGTCCCCATGGGGAGGGCTGTGCGTGGCAAGCCCTGAGTGAGTGAGGGAGGCCGAGCTCACATCAGCTTAGCTCTGAAGCGTATTTGTTTTTCTCAGATGCAGGAGGCCTGTTTGAGGTGGCAGCTATGTCATTTTCCTGTCCTGCATTCTTTGTATTAATAGTGTGGTGGACCAGTGTTGTTTTAAAAAATAATTCAAAGCCATCTGTCACCTCTGTTTCCAGTTCAGGGCCAGCCTGCCCACGTGTTTTACAGAGAGATTCATTTTAGCGTCACCTGATCTTAAAAATACGTGGTGGTGTTTTCCCTCCTTTGTGTCCGTGCAGTTTGAGAGAGACCAGAAGGTGATCGTCTTCTTCTCAAGTTGCGAGCTGGTGGAGTTCCACTACACCCTCTTCCTCCAGACCCTGCTGAGCGACTCAGGGGCCCTGGCCCCAGAGCATTTGCCATCCACCTCCACGCCGTTAAAATTCCTGCGGCTGCACAGCGCCCTGGAGCAAGAGGTGAGCCCTGGCCTCCCTGGACCGGGACCCTGCTGGACCAGGGAAGAGCGTGGCTAAAGTGGGCGACCCACTGGAGGCTACAGCAGGTGACACAGCCGTTCCCCCGGGGGAGGTGGTGAGGAGCCCCTCGTTCCTGTTCACTTGTGCTCCAGGAGCGGGTCTCTTCCACCTGAGAGAGCGCGCAGGCCGGCTTGGCCGGACTCTGCCCCAGCCAGCTGTTAAAGCAACAGAGCACCACTAAGTAGCTGGCACCAGGGAAGGCTTTTGCCTTTTTAGTACCCAGTGTGTAATTAGGGCTTGATGTCTTCAAATTAAGAGCATTAATGGAGCTAAATTGTGGCTCCCATATGGTACTGCTGAGCGTGACTGCTGTCCCTGTCAACAAGATGCAGAGCTTTCCCTCAGAGCACTCGGGCCAGGAGAGAGCGCGGGCGCCAGGGGTGGCGGGGGCTTCGCGTGGCGAGCGGTTCTGAGCAGGAAGGAGAGTGAAACAGTCTCTTCATCTTGGGTACTTAGGTAATGAGCTGCGTTCACTCTCATTCCGCGGCTGGTCACCAAGCCAGCCATTCAGGGAGTTGAGCAGGATGTAGGACGAGGTGAGCTCGCCGGAACTGTGGCAGGAGGGACAGGCAGGGCTTGAAGAGGGAGCCAGCTTGTCCTAGAGGAGAGGTTACCAGGCAGCTAAGGAAACGGAGAGCCCGAAAGCAGAGGATGGTTTGACGAGAACCGCCTTAGAAAAGTCAGAGCGTTTTTAGAGCCAGAGAAGGCCGTCAAGTCTAGCCCCTCTTTTTGTTATTGCTTTTTTGTTTTAATGATTAAGGAAATGGAGGCTCAGAAAAATGAAGTTACTCAAGGTCACTCAAGGACACAGGTTCTTAACACAAGACTGTGCCAAATGTCCTGGATATTCCAGCCTTAATGAGTTTTGTAAACTCTTGAGTTTTACGTCTAGGTTCCCCATTTCAGTTGAGTTTGTTGATTGCATAATGTAATGCCATTTATGGTTTGTTTTTTAACTCAGTTTACTAGTCCTCTAGGTTTTCTCCAGAGTCATCCCTCAGAGGAGGTGTGAGGGTAAAGAAGAAGCTGAATGTGGGCTCAGGAGCATCTAGGGACTTGCACTTAGGGTGTTTCAGACAGTGCATCTCATAGGGTAGCAGGGCGTTTACAGCTGTGTGTGCTGGGGTAGGCTGCCATTCACTGGCTGTGTGACCTCAGGGAAGCATCTGGACTCTCTGCTTGGTGTCCAGGCCTCTAAAGTGGAGAGAACAGTTGTACAGACTTCCGGAGTTGTGGCAGTTCACTGAGTTAGCGCAGACCGAGTGCTCAGTACATGTCAGGGGCCATCCTTGTTGTTATTTCTCTTTCAGAAAAAGTAATTTCTTCGTCGTTTAATAATTTCTAGTGTTTCATTCGTGGTGTCCTGTTTGTTAGGTGTTTAGCCGTCACACCCTCCCTGTGAGACGGGCAGGAGGTTGAAGGGAGGGTCTCTGTATTTCGTTTTTTAAACACAAGTGAAGTGTCTTGTCCCGAGGACTAAGCTAAAACCAGGCCCATCACATCTTCCTGGCCAGTTGCCCTGCCCACTGTTCCACGTGATCTCAGTGTGGTCTCCCTGAGTGGCCAACTCAATGCTTTACGAGCATCACAGAGGGGCTGCTGTTGAAGGAGTTGTCTCCTGATGGCCATGCTGAATCCTCAGGGGTCTGTCGTTGTATTCCTTACTCCGTGTCTGCATACAGCATGTCCTGCCTTTAAGGTATTTCATGGGTTCTTAGGAACTTTTTTGGTTTTGACTCCATGGAGAAGCCATGAACTCCCAGGGTTCAGAAACCAGTTCAGCCCTTTACTAACAGTGGTTGCACATTAAGAGGCAAGTTCCTTTACTAACAGTGGTTGCACATTAAGAGGCAAGTTCCTTAACCTCTTAGGCCTCAGTTTCTCCCCCTGGCCCCGGGGGCTGGTGACAGTACCTGTGCAGATTGGGTACGTTCAGACACGTAGAGTGCAGGCCAGCTCTGGTACCTGGGAACCCTCAGTAGGAGCCCTCAGAGGGAGCCTCATGATGTTGCCAGCTGTGTGGTTTGTTTTGAGAGGTGGAATGATTTCATTTCCTTCCTTTGACTTGAAATATTTTTCTCCAGTTAAGACATATGGTTCTTAACAATTTTACAATCATTTTAAAAATAAATTAAGAAAAAATTGCTCTATAGGAAAGGTTGGTTGCTCTTCATCCTCCAGACCACCTGTAGAAAAGGTGTTAGAATAAATTCTGAGTTGGGACCCCCAAGGGCAGGAACTTGCCTTTGGCACCCCTATTCTTGGTGTTGGCTGTCTCTGGAGGGGGTGCCCCTCTCCCTGCATTATCTTAATGAAACATGCTGCTCTCCATTATTTGCCTCTGTCTGGAAGAAGCCTAGTGCTGTAGGAACAGGGTCTTGTTGGATGATACGAAGAATCCACTTCTTCCTCTTCCTTGGCAAAACCTTTCTGTGCCTAGAAGTGGTTACAGTAGTAGGAAGTCGGGAGACTTGTGAGAATCTAAGCCCACCACCTAGCTGGCATTGAGCTGAGTTATAAAGACCCTATTTTTTCTTGTTTTTGTAGGAAAGAACAGCAGTGTTTCAAGATTTCACGCATTCCAAAACAGGCATTCTTTTTTGCACGGTATGTATCGCTCTGTGCTCCGTGGGAAGGTTGGAAATTGATGGTGGTGGTGGTGGTTGCAGTCTTTTGTCTCTGGATGGTTTGCCTTGCAGTCAGCGGCCCTACAGGGAGCAGGGTTTCCGGGGGCCGCTGGCCTTGCTGGTCTCCTTGCCCTCCTGGTTTGTCACCCCGCTGCCACGGGTGGCGGGCTGCCACTGCCCAGAAGACTTGGCAATTTGCTCACTAATGGTGGCAGCTGTTGGTCTGAAAATGTGTGAATCTTGGTGATTTCTATCCACCAAGAACTTGTAAATTACAGCTATCGGGAGTAATTAGAGCTGAGAAAGCCTTTTCACAACAAAATCACTCTGCTTGCCTCTGCTCACCTTTTCTTAAAGGAAACTAGACGTGCTTGGACAGATTCTGTGTGCTCTTGTTTAAACCTACCATTTGCCCTACAGTTTTCAGAGCCATTTCACTCAGCCTCAGTCTTGACGATTGTGGTTAGCCAGCCTCTCCAGCACTGCTCAGACCTTTTTCCTGCACATCTCTTGTGCTCTTTCAAGCTTGGAAACACACTTTCAATGTCCCCGCTTCTCCAGGGACTCACTTCACCAAAGGTGCTGCTCGCTCCCAAGATTAAAATACCTTCCCCATGTGTGCCATCTCAGAAGATGTAACTTAATCCCCAGCGGTTGTTTAAGAAATCCGTATCTATACAGTAGTGAAATCTCACTGTGGATTTAGTAACCCCGTGAACAAGTGTGAGGTAGAAAGAAAGACAGTTGGCTGTTTGAAGGCCTCTTTAGGGCTCACTTAATACAATTACTTTTGAAGGAACCCTTGTTTTCTATTTAGTTTGGAAGGTAATAGAGATGGTTCTCTTTCTAAATTGAGAGTTTATGAGTGAGTACAACTTTGTTACTTGTGTGTATGTACATATGATCACCTACAGGACAGGCCTGCCTGGTCACCTGCTGATGATTCTCAAGTGCACACGCTTGTGTGTGTGTGTGTGTGTGTGCATGCATGTGTGTGCCCAGCAGTGGTTCCGCTGGCCCTGGTGGTTCAGATCTTAGAGCAGCGACTGCTGGAACACTTGCCTCCAAAGGAGGTCTGAGTCTGGCCAAGTAGCCCTTGTCTTTATGACCCCCATCAAGTCAGATGCTTGTGTTTATCCTAAACCATCTTTACATGTCCAGTGTAAAGAGAAGATAGGTCCAGACAGTCTACTTGACACAGACATCTGTTAAGAATCCTCCGTCCGTTGACACTTCTGGGGCCTGACCCCTTCCTGTCCCCTCTGTCCCCACTTTCCCCTTACTCCGCATCCTTCCGCCAAACAGGCCCCTCTCTCGGCTCCTTCTGGCCTCAGGGCTCTAGTACATGAATTCCCTCCTCCTGGGACACCCCACCCTGACTTAGACTCACCCGTTCTTAGGTCTCAGCTTCATTGTCATTTTTTTCTGGAAACAGAAGCCCCCGTGCTTCCCCATGAGACACTGCCAGGGCAGCCTGCGTTTCTCAGTGATGCTCCTCCCAGCTGGGCTCGGTGTCTTCCCACCGAACTCCAAGCTTGTGAAGACGGGGGCTGTGTGCTGTTTGCAGTCCTGTCCCAGCGCCTGGCACAGAGCAGTGTGCAGTAGGCACCGGTATTTGTGGTTAAATGGGTGGATACTTGGGGATCAGTGTTGAGAACCACTGATATATATCTTTGTCTAAAGACTGAGGCTGACATTAATATACTTGTTCACTAGGGAGTACTACGCCGCCGTAACAGAATGGAATCATGCATTTGCAGCAACACGGGTGGGCCTAGAGATGACCATTCTAAGTGAAATAGGCAGACTGAGAAGACAGGTATCAAATGGTATCACTTATATGTGGGATCTAAAATGCTGTACAAATGAACTCATTTATAAAACAGAGATGGACTCACAGAAATAGAAAACAAACCTACGGTTATCAAAAGGGAATGAGGGAGGGATAAAGTAGGAGTTTGGGATTAGCAGATACAAACTGTATATGTAAAATAGATGAACAACAGGTTCTTACTATATAGCATAGGGAACTATATTCAGTTTCCTGTAATAAACCACAATGGAAAATAATATGAAAAAGAATATGTGTGTGTATATACAGACACACACACACACACACATAAACTGAATTACTTTGCTCTACACCAGAAACTAACACAACATTGTAAGTCAACTGTACCTCAATAAAAAAATAATAAAATAAAAATTCAGTTTTACCCATGGGATTCTGGTAAACATTCCTATAAAGGATTGTTTGTGACATTTTTTTTTTAAGTGCTCATTGGGAATAAGTTTACTTTTTCATATCCATGGTGTTATCTGAAGAGTGAACATGGGAGATCACCTATGTTAAAACAGAAGGCAGTAAGAACCCATGTGTTGGAGTTTGGGTTAGGACCGGAACAAAGTGCTTTCTTTGACCCTTACGATGCTGGAAATGTCCCTGGTGGGAAATTGTCAAGTTTCCCAAGGTAAGCAAATGCGACCGTGTATTTCACAGATGTGGGTGAGCTCCAAGTCTGAAAGAAAACTCCAGGTATTTGAAGTTCAGTTTTTGGTTTTTGTCTTTTTCCAGTAGCTCTATGGAAGCAAAGATCATTTTCTGAAATGCAGCTCTTGGTGGGGTCAAAAGCACTTGATGGCTTTCCTGGTTCAGCCTGGCTGCTGCCTGCAAGCAGGTGATGTCAGCTAGATGATGAGCACTCTTGACTTGGCAACATGCGGCACCCCCCACCTCTGCCCCCTACCAGGCCCCGGTGCCATGTGAAAAGCACCCTCTTGCCATCATCTGATTTCTCTAAGCCCCTGAGTGTTCATTTGCTGGTCTAGGTCGCAGCCAGTATGCTGAGCCTCTGCCAGTCTCTTCTTTATTCTGCTTGAAGAAATGACTGGAAGAGAGCCGGGTGGGGGCTCGTTTGCCTCCATTTCTAAGCCAGGATGCCAGCCCAGGTCCCTGATGATACGAAGTTCTTCATTTCTGCTCGATCTTCCTCCTCCTTCTGCCGCGTGTGGCCGCTGTGGCCCAAAACTTGGGGCGTCTGAGACTCATGGGCTGTGATCGGTGGTGCCTGGGTTGGGGAGGCATTGTCACTGCATCTCTGGCAGCAGTCTGTTGCTCACCAGGCTCTGACTGCTCCCCGGGAGCCTCCTGGGTGCTAATGAGCAGTGGGGCCATAGGACGAGGCAGATGGAGACTCACGTCTTCGCATAAAGGGGACCCATGTTGTTAACTGTTGCGTGGAGACTTTCTGCCTTTGTACCATCTCTTTTGCCATTTTGATTTTTCCCAAGATTCTTTTAACAAGGCCAGAAGGCTGAATGTCTTGTGTGGGAAGTTGGGAATTGTGGTGTAAGCACACAAAAGTTCACAATTTTGCTATTTCCTTTTCTTCTAGAAAGTACCTTCCTGCTCCCCATTCCCCTCCATTGTATTTTTTCTGTGGTGAAGGAAGTTAAGGGTGTATGTGTCTGTGTGTTTAATTATAAACATGTTAAAAGCAAGGACTATCTTAATTTCATGAAGTCTTTGGGGACCTGATATTTGACTATATAACATGAGTTCTCGGTACACGTGTGACCGCAGTGGCGTGGAGTCTGGGTAGAGGTGAAAGGATACTTGGGCAGGAGAGACCAATCTGGGAAAGAAGAGTTCTTACATACTTGGAATGTAATTCTGTGTAATTTTTAGCTTTTTCTAGAAAACTGGATCTAAAGGGGAGCAAAGTACTAGCAGGAAGGAGTCATTTGAAAGTTCAGAGCCCACTTTCCTCAATGAAATTAAGAAATCAGAAGAACCAGACAGAGGAGATGGGCTTATCTTCATGCTAATTCCTTTGGCTCACAGTGAAGCACTCACACAAAGCCAGAGGTTTTGAACATCACTGTTAAATCGAGCGGTTGGGAAAGAGAAACCCCAGTAAGTGGCTTCAGTGTGGTGTCTCCAGCTCCTTCTGGCCTTAGGGCTGGCAGGCGGCCCTCCCTGGTTGTCCCTGGTGGTGCCCAGTGCTGTGGCCCCCGGGCAAGGATGGGCCCTTCCGGCTCCGCCCGCGTCTGCTGGCTGAGCCTCTTGGAATGTGTTTGGTTGCCCGCACAGGCCTTATGTTTCAGAAGAGACCTAAAGCGCCCGTGCTGCTCTCCTTCACCTGCTCGCGCTTTCTTTTTATGCTTGAATCACACCATCAAGTCTCTGCACTTCTTAATTTCCTTTCCTCCTGGGGAATTGCCGCAGTGCCAGGTGGCCAGGAGACAAAGGATGCTTCTACACATCCCCAGAATGTCCCTTCGCTGCCCCCAAGAAATGGAGACTTTCTGGGTTTTCTCTGGCCTATGCCTTTTAGGTGAAGTTTATCTTTTCCGCTCGTATTTCATCCCTGTTCATGGCGAGATCATTTGGAGACGGTCGGCTGTTGACTCAGTTACGCTAACTCATGTTGCCAGATTTCTGGCGGCTCCAGCCAAGCTCTCGCGCCTCTGACAGCTTCTGCGCGCTCTCCTTCCCCCTCTGATTACGCAGCCCAATCTGTCACCCGGACGACGGGGGCCCGGACCCCGCTGATGGCTTTCCACACACGGCAGTAATGACTTCTGGCAGGCTGGGAGGGCGGCAGAGGCGAATTTGCTGCGTCCCTTGCTCCGAGAGCCACAGGCCCCCTCTCCCTGTTAGTAAAAGCACTTTGTGAGGTTCTTGGGTAAATAAATGAGTCATTTTAATCCAACTGACAGGCTGGCACCTGAGCAAGCTGCCTTCCATCTGTACCCCTCGGTCTCGTGGAGGCAGCCAATTGTCAGCCCACGGCCTTCAAGGCCTCGCCCGCGAGTGTCTTTCAGAACTGACTTTAGTGAATTCTTTCATCTGAATTAGGTTAAAGGAATACAGGCGGGTTGGATCTTAAGTCCTGAGGGCGGGCACAGAACTGAGTCTCGGCCGCGTCTTGTGAAGGTCAGAGTCCTCTGGTCTGGTCCTGCTACAGCGTCCAGGAGGATGGAGCCGTCTCCCCCTCTGCAGTCCTCTGCCCGCGTCGGGTGACGGGCTGTGAGCAGGGAAGAGAACCCAGAAGCTTTGACAGCCCCACCTCATTGCCTGCATGCCCGTTTCTACTTCATCACCAGCCAGAACACTCAGATCAGTGATTCTCAAGACACTTTTCACGTCCACTGTCTCATTGGATCGTCACAGCAACCTGGGGAGATAAATCAATTGCAGCCATTTTATAGGTGGGTAAACTGAGGCTCGGAGAGCAGAGTTGACTTGCCCAGATTGGATGGCTGCCTCAGTGGTCCTGGAGTCCAGTTCTCCCTGTTCCTCCCTCCCACCCTCAGTGTAGCCCCGGCCGAGACTGCCAAGAATTGCTGAAGGCAACAGCAGGGTTGAGTCCAAGCAGTGGCTGGCTGTGAGGTGACCCCTCCCCAACACCAGGAGTGATGGGAAGCGGGAGACTCTCAGCCTGGTGTCCTGGGCTGGCTCGCCCAGCCTGAGTAGGAAAACCATGAATGATCTGATGGCGGTGGCTGCCGAGCCCCCCGACTCACTGATTCAGTGTGTTTGTGCTTGGAGTGATTTTCCTGAACATCCCATGCTGTGTGAGAGTTCCATCTGTGTTTCTTAGTTGGATTTACTAAACCGATGAGTACTAAATTTTTTACAAAGCCTGTCTTTAAATCTCAGACAGCCGTTGTCGCCATGCCTCTCCCACTGCAGAGCGCCTAAATGAAATAAATCATTTCTTCACTAGAGCTTTGCAGATTTAAGATCCTGACAATTTCTCTAAAGACAGTGACTGGTTTGTGTCGAGAACACTCTGAGTTGTGTTCTCAGAGGCATCGGCCCTGGAACATCCGCCTTCAGCTTTCAGGGCACCTGGGAGCTGTCAGGAAACACTTCCTAGGTGGATGACACACTTCTACTACATAAAACCGTCTACGTAACACCCACAAATGCAGCCTCTTGCCACCGTTCAGAGGGGACCTGCAATCCAGGTGGGATTTAATCAGCGAGAAGGCAGCCCACCCTGACCTGCCCACTAGTAGTTGTTCTGGCTTGCTCAGCTGACAGGGGGAGTGTCTTCCTTGGGTCCTGCTCTGACCCTGGAAGATCAGGGAGTGGTGTTTTAATGTGGTTCTTGCAGAACTTTGCATTGAGGTTTTTTTTTTTTTTTAAGAAACTTTATAGGGATGTCCTTGGTGATCCAGTGGTTAAGACTGCCCATCCAGTGCAGGAGGTGCAGGTTCAGTCCCTGTTGGGGAACTACAATCCCACATGCCATATGGTGTGGCCAAAAAACAGTAAAAGCTGCTTTATATGCAAACAAATCCTTAGCGATACTGAAAAGTGAGGGGAGAGGCAGAAAAGCTGTCCTTTACAGAAGGGTGCCAGTTATGAAATGGAAGCCGTCATAGGCTTAAAAAGCCCTCGTCTGGTAGCCATCAGGGTATCAACTGATAGAGGCAAGCAGCCTCGACAGATGCGAATCCCACTGGGCAGAAGATTCTGGGAATCAGTCTCAGAGTTTCCCTCACTCATCACAAGGAGAAAGGGCCCGCCTTGAGGGAGGGTGAGGGTGGCCGCCACCTGCTCCGGCGACTGAGCCCAGCTTCCCCACACAGGGCAGACTGTCTCCTGAGGTCACGTGCTGGGCAGCACACCCCACCCTGGTGGTGTCCTTCTGCCAGAACGCTCTACCTGAATCATGCCACAAGGAGTCAGAAAAAACTCCAGATTCTGGGATGTGCCCCCAGACAGCTGGACTCCTCAAAAACTGTTATATAAAAAAAAGTACATGTTAAGGGCAGGGATACACCATTCTAGGTTAAGGAAGGCTGTTGTTTAGTCGCTAAGTCGTGCACAACTCTTTGTGACCCCATGGACTGCAGCACGCCAGGCTTCTCTGTCCTCCACTATCTCCTGGAATTTGCTCACGTTCATGTCCATTGAGCTGGTGATGCTGTCTGACTGTCTCATCCTCTGCTCCCCTCCTCGCATGGATCAGCCTTGTCGTGGCGAAGGGGCTTACATAACTCAGTGAAGCTATGAACCATGCCATGCAGGGTGCCCCAAGACGGACAGGTTGTAGTGGAGAGTTCTTGCACAGTGCGGTCCACCGGAGGAGGGAATGGGCAACCAGCCCGGTATTCTGGCTGTGAGAACCTCATGAACAGTACAGTTAGGAAGGCTAGATGGCTGTAATAAAAACAGAACAGTGATCTAAGCTTTAGTCCAGGGTTAGGCAAGGAAAGCTATTAAGGTTGGTGCAAAAGTAATTGCGGTTTTGCATTGCTGAACTTCGCTGTTTGATATTGGGATGCATTCTTAAGTAAATGTGGTAATGTTATACATCATTTTAATGTGCATTTCTCACTTTATGTTTTTTTTGCTAATGACACTACTTGCTGTGTATTTTATATTTATTTTAGACTAGGGCGATGTTGTTAGACAAAAAGCAAATTCAAGCAGTTTTCTTAATTCAAGTTCAAAATGGGTCGTAAAGCAGCAGAGACAAGTTGCAGCGTCAATAATGCATTTGGCCGAGGAACTGCTAACTAATGTACGGTGTGGTGGTGGTGGTGGTTCAGGATTCCGCAAAGGAAACGAGAGCCTTGAAGATGAGGAGCACAGTGGCTGGCCATCAGAAGTTGAAAATGCCCAATTGAGAGGATCGTCGAAGCTGATCCTCTTACGACTACACAAGAAATCGTGGGACAACTCACTGTCACCCATGCTACGGTCATTAGGCATTGGAAGCAAATTAAAAGGGTGAAAATGCTTGATAAGTGGGTCTGTCATGAGCTAACCCCAAATCAAAAAAAAATTAGTCATTCCACAGTGTCATCTTCTCTTACTGTATGCAGCAGCGGTGAATCAGCTCTCAATTGGATTCTGACATATGACGAAAAGTGGGTTTTACATGACAACCAGCTCAGTGGTTGGACAGAGAGAAAGCTCCAAAGCACTTCCCAGAGCCAAACTTGCACCGAAAAAAGGTCCTGGTCACTGTTACTGGTCTGATCGACAACTTTCTGAATCCCAGTGAAACCATTCCATCTGAGAAGTATGCTCAGTGAATCGATAAGATGTCCAGAAAACTGCCATACCTGCAGTCAGCATGGATCAACAAGAAGGGGCCAGTTCTCGGCAATAATGTCCGCCTACACGCCGCACAACCAACACTGCAAAAGTTGAACAGATGGGGCTACGAAGTTTTGCCTCATCCGCCATGTTCACCTGACCTCTTGGCAACCGACTACCACTTCTTCAAGCATTTCCAAAACTTTTGGCAGAGAAAATACTTCCACAACCAACAGAAGGCAGAAAATGCTTTCCAAGAGTTTGTTGAATCCCGAAGCACGAATTTTTACACTACAGGAATAAACAAACTTATTTCTCATTGGCACAAATGTGTTGATTGCAGTGGTTCCTATTTTGATTAAAAAAGATATCTTTGAGCCTAGTTACAATGACTTAAAATCACAATTACTTTTTCACTGACCTATTATAAAAGTCATCTTAGGTACAGTTGGTGAAACTTGAAATGGACTGATTATTAGAAAATAGTTATTTTAAGTTTCGTAGGTGTGCCCAGAGTGTTGTGACTGGTAGGAGAATGTCCTTTTACTGAGGCAATCTGTGCTGAAGTTTGAGGGGCGAGATGTCGTCATATTTGCAACTTCCTTTCTGGAGGTTCTGAAAAATGTGACTGTACAGAGAGGAAAGAAACAGATGTGACAGTTCAGCAGTTGGAGAATCGGGAGGAAGGGTTGACGAGCGTTCATGGTACTGTTCTTTATTCTTTCGGTTTTTTGTAGGTTTAAATCTTTCTATAATAAAAATGGGGGGGTTAATATACATTCATTGTCAAAAGGAAAATGAAGCAAACAACACAGGAAACTGCAGAAAGTGCACGTGAAAGTCGCTCAGTCATGTCCAGCTCTTTGCAACCTGTGCTCTATATAGTCCATGGAATTCTCCAGGCCAAAATACGGGAGTGGGTAACTGTTCCCTTCTCCAGGGGATCTTCTCAACTCAGGGATCAAACCCAGGTCTCCCGCATTGCAGGTGGATTCTTTACCAGCTGAGCCACCGGGGAAGCCCAGGTATACTGGAGTGGGCAGCCTATAATGCCCCCAAGCCTCTGGACCTGGGGATAACCACAGCTGACAGTTTGGTGAACCTCCTTCCAGGTGTTGGTTCTTGGAATGTCAGTCCGTCTATCCATTTATCCATCTGCCTAATGTCTTCTATGTATTTCTTTGGGTGCGTCAGCCCCGTCTTAGTTGCAGCGCATAGAATGTTTGCAGGACAGACTCTCTAGTTGTGGCCTGCAGGCTAGTTGCCCCATGGGATGTGGGATCTTAGTTCCTGGACTAGGGATTGAACCTGCGTCCCCTGCATTGTAAGGCAGATTCTTAACCACTGGACCACCAGGGAAGTCTTCCCCCTAAAGTTTTCTATTTTTATTACCCTCCTTTTTTTCCCCTGGACTTTTTAGCTGAAGAAAGACTGTTGTTCTTTAGAATAAATACCCTGCATCCCGGATTTGGCTAGTTGTGTCCTTAAGGTGCTGTTTACCTTGTTCTTCCCTCCCTGCAGTAGGTGTGGACATTCGTTTAGACTCCAGTCTTAGGGTTTTGTTGTGTTTTGGCAAGAATATGTCATGGGTGACACTCTGTCCTTCCTGTTGCGTGACAGCAGGTTGTCTTCCTTTTTAATTGCTTTGAAACATGGTCTCAGGGTTAGAATTATAAGGGCCTTAAAGGCGTACAGGACCCATTCCGGTCCCCTCCCCCCTGTTCTCTTCTTTTCCCTTTAGCTCACTATTTTTATAAGCTTTGGGGTTTTTCCCTCCAGTATTTCCTTTTGAAATATGAGCCCAGTATATTTGTATTTTCTCCATGTCTTATGCAAAAGCATACTATTTGCACTCAAAATATGGCCTCAATGATCTCCATGTCGGTGCAGAGGCGCCTCCCTCTTTTTGAAGCTGTGTTCTGTAGCTCTGTTCTGTGTGGTGGTTATTGCCATGTTTTATTCAGCCTGTCTCCTGCTGGACACTGGGGTGTTCACCAGACCTACAGTCATAAGCAGTGTGAAATGAAGAGCCTTGTGCATTAGTCATTTACATTTTCACCAGTGTACCTTTGGGATGGATTTCTAGAGGGGAGATCGCTTTGGGTCAGAGAGCAACTGCATGTGTAATTTTTCTGGCTATCCCCAGATTCCTTGCCATAGTATTTTGCATTCCCACCGCGTATGAGGGACACAGCGTCTTCTTTGATGGCAGAACCGTGCGGTGTAATTTGGTCTTAGAAAAGAGCAGACCTGGGTGGGCGGGCTACCCTCTGCTTGTTAGCTGTGTGTCCCTGGACAAGTTCCTTAACCTCTCTGAATCTTGGTTCCCCTCTGTTTTGAGGCGTTATTTTGACGATGAGTCAAGATAACGTAGGTACAGTGTTCTCATGTACCGCGAGTGCTCAGAGCCTGCTGCCTGGGGCTGCTCTTGATATGGCTTGCCCTTGGAGGTGGATGCTGGCTGTGTGTTTACTGCCAAAGACGGAAAGATTCCCATTTTCCAGTCTCCCTGCCAGAGTGGCCATACATACCAGCGAGCAGAGTCTTTGCTCTTGAGACGGTGGCCAGCGCAAAGGAAAAAAGCAGTCTCCATTGCTTTTGTACTTTGTGTCCGTCTGGTTAAATCTCTGGCCGGTGTTCTGATTGTAACCACCTATCAGAAAAGGGAACGTCATTTGGTCCTTCTTGCTCTCCAAGGCCCATGAGCAGCGTCCTTGGTCAGTGACTCTGGGGCTCACCCCCATGAGGACATATCTCGGGGTGACCTTCCAGAATTATGCCTCAAGCACATTATCGTTCAGCATTGCTGATAAGACCGGGCATGGGCAATACCCATGACAGTGTTCACCATAAAGGGATGTTTCAGATAAAATGTAAAGCATGCCAGCAGTTCTCTGAATTCTTAACACGACACAACAGCCCATGACTCATGCCAGTTCTCCAGTCTGCGTGCAGGTGGTGTTTTGCAGTGAAGTGGGTTGTGGCTGCCTCACCGCAGGTTCAGTAGAACTCATCCCTAAATCAGAATTTTACCCACAGGTGGACAACAGTGCGTTCCTGAAGTTGTATGCACGCCTGTGCACATTCCCAGGGATGAGCCCTCAGTGTTTGAACTAGATCATCAAATGGGCCCAGGACCCCAAAAAGGTTGAGAAACTCCATCCTAAGCCATGTTCTTTTGTTCTTTTCTGTTTTGAAGGATATTGCGGCTCGGGGCTTGGATCTCCCTCAAGTCACATGGATTGTCCAGGTAACATCTCTCGTTGTTATGGTGCAGGCTTGAGGCCGGAAGGTACGCTCATGAGCAGACGCATTGGCTCGAAGTAGAGTAATTATTAAGATCCTCTTGGGTGTTGCCCTGGTCCCTAGGCAGCCACCAGCCTGATCCGCACCATTCTCCTGCCATCTCTCCTTACCCCAGCCCCCCTGACCACCACAGCTCAGCCTCCAGGCTGCACAGCTGCGGGAAGGAGGGGCGGGCTCCCCAGCCCCCAGACAAACGCGTGTCACACCCTGAGTTTCAGCACTCTGAAAATAATGGGAACCACTGGGCCCCTGGGAGGCCTCATTGTGTTGGGAAGACAGTGGCTCAGCTGTCCTGAGAGCTGCCGATGCACACTGACCTGCGGGGGCAGTTAAGGCCCTGACAGCGCCTTAACGCGCCTCCGGCCTCTTCGCCGCCCTGCCAGAGGGTACGGGTGTTAGCCCTAGAGCCTGGTGGTTTCAGTTTCGTTTTTTCTTTTCGTTAGTCTGCAGAGTGGTATTTTTAAGCCCTTCTGTGAGAGGGCTAGGGGACACATGCCCTGTTTACATGAGTCATAGTTTATTCACATTTTAGTGGAATTGCAGGATTGGCACCGGCTAGAGATCTGCTCTGCTCACCGCACATGATGATTTTGCTACCAGAGGCATTGTGTCTTCTCTCCTGCCGGCCACAGGGCAGATGTGAAATAGGAAGGATGATTTTAATGTGTGGGAAACGAGCCATGTAGAATTGATCATTGAGGGCCTCCTTGTAATTGTGGGTGTTGATTAGTTTAATATCCCTGGCCTGCCACCGTGGTCATCTTGGCCCGCGGTCTTTGAGTCAGGTAGCAGCAAAGGACAAAAGGGCAGAATGAGTGCAGGGTCAGTTAGCGTTAGTGATGACCAGTTACTGCCAGGGAGCACGCCTGTTCTGCTGAGTTCGAGCATTTGCCTGTCTCCCGGGCCAGGAACGCTGTCTGCAGGAGCAGCGTGTGTCCCTTAGGAAGGGAACCTGCCTCTGAATCCACCTGCAGTCCCGCTTCACAGGAACTGGGGCCCTGCAGCGAGGCGCTGGGACCTGATCCCTCCCTACCCTGTGCGCCATCTTCCATGCCCGCAGCCCTACTGCTCTGTCTCTCGAGGAAGTAGGCCAAGGTCGTGCGGCCATCCTGCCTGCATTCTCACCTTGCCCAGTCACCTCAGTGAAAAGATGCAAATAGGAAAGCGAGGAGACCTGTGGAGAAGTGAAATTAAAAAGGAGATATTGGGACGGGAGGATGTCTCGTTTATCTGAAGCTTGGCCACTGTTCCCGTTGGCATGTCAGAGCCTTGCTATTTCCAGTGAAGCCGGGAGTTTCAAGGTTGAGTGACTTCTCCTTGTGATGCTGGTGGGGTAACCATAGCACCAGGATTTAATTCTTGGGATACCTGGAGGCAGGTGAGGGGTATTGCACTTCCAATTAATGGCAATCCCTTGATCTGTGAATGCCTTCATTTTCGTGCCCCTCTTTTAGTACAATGCTCCGTCTTCACCTGCCGAGTACATCCACCGGATCGGGAGAACGGCCCGGATTGGCTGCCATGGGAGCAGCCTGCTCGTCTTGGCTCCTTCGGAGGCAGAATATGTCAACTCGTTGGCTTCTCACAAAATCAAGTGAGTCAGAAACCTGAACGGGGTTTCCGCTGATCTCTCCTAATTAACTTTCTGTCACTTCTTACAGTGGCTGGGCCTTGTAAGCCGACGAAGAGCCATTAACCCTTGTGATCCCTCAATGAGTCCCAGAATAGCCAGTGGCAAAGACTAAAACCCTTCACGCCGTCAGCACATGACAGCTGCGAGTCAGGGAGTGAGCGGCTGCACTCTGTTTCTCTTTCGGGGAGAGGTCTGCACCCCCTCGCTCTTGCCATGGAGTGAGTGTGCACCACCCTCCCAGCCAGTTCCACTGTGGTCTCTTACAGTCATCGAGTTTTGTCTCTTGCAGTTCATTAACGTTTTGGATCTTTAGAGGTGATTTATCTGTGAGAAAAATGATGCTTTGGATACAGCACTTTCCCTCCTCCTGGAAAGTACGCCGAGGGAGGAAACTGTTCCGAGCGGGTGAATTATTGTGCACCCCACGTTTGTGGGCAAGGGCGCCCAGTCAGATGGCAGTGTCTCACAGCCCCCAGCGTGAAGCCCCAGTCCCTGCTCCCTCCACCTGGGCTGGGGGCCCCACAGGGCTCCGCAGCTTGGAACCTGGGCCGGGGGCTTCCATCCAACCCCGATCTCCCCGAGCAAGGACAAAGATGGAGGGCAGCAGCTCAAGCTGGCCAGGCAATTCTGATGAAAGCAGGAAGTGTTGACCTGGGCCCCAGAGATGAGGTGGTTTTGTCACGTTTTCTGTAAAATCTCCAGCAACTGGAGTAATAGGCCCTCAAAATGGGCTTCAAAAGGCATATGTGAAAAACTTATACTCATCTACATAGGTTCACACATTTCCTCTGCTCAAAGCACAGTGATGCCAAGAGCACGTTCGGAACACAGGCTGGCAGGCCAGTGCACGCTGGGCATGAGAGTGGCCGGCTGCCATGACATCACATGGTGACGTGGTGCACAGCGTAGCTAACCAGAGGGTCGCGTTTCTGGGTGGCTTCCTCGCCAGCCTGTGTTTTACGTAACAAGGCTTTTCCCCTTGAAATGCAGACCTGGGAACGCCATCGCCTTGCTGTTTGCACTGACATGCCCTGGCCTCCCGCTACGGGGAGCACCCCACTCCCCGCCCTGCGCCTCAGCCAACTGCAGCACTCTCAGCACTGTTGTGGTTGCTAATGTGATGGTTCATGGGCGCAGCTTCCTCAGAAAACACGCTCCCCACCCTTCAGGGTTGGGGAGGGCGGGGCCTGCTCCAATGCGTCCGGGGGGGGGGGGGGGGGGGTCATGTCAGGAGGGTCCGAGTGAAAGTTTGAGCTTTCCTCTCGGTTCTCTCATCTCATCTCTTACTCTGTCAGGTCAGAGTGTTTTTTTTGTTTGTTTCAGTAAGGCGTGCGTCTTTTCTCTTTGGCTACCCCTGGCTACTTTGTGGGTGAGCTCCAGTCACCCTGAGTGTGCCCAGGTCTGCTGCTGCGGTACTGCCGAGCGCTGTTACACATGCCGGTTTCCGTTCAAGGCAGGGCCGTCTGCGGGGGAAGTGTATGCAGACTGTTTCTTTGATTTCATACAATAAAATTAAATCTAATAAGTCATTCCAAAGTGTGCTATGGGAAAAGGCAAACTTGAAGATTTTTGAAATCCAAAAGGTACACATCTAAACATCCAAAAAAAAAGGAAGAAGAAGGAGTGTGTGCCTGTCTGGTGCGTGAGGACCTGAGAGCCAGGCAGTGGGATGCTGGGGTGGCTGATGAATTACAGGGAAGATTCAGGAAGGCAGGCGGCAGCAAGGGCCATCACAGCGAACTGCCACCCACCTCCATGCGCCCAGCGCCACGGAACCGGCCCGGACAGTGTACTTCAGCAGAGGGAGCCAGAGACCCGGGCCACGCTGCCTCTGAGTGCATACTCAGAACTTCGTCTCTGCATCCTTGTGACTTCTTGGTTTTTGCCAATTTCTTCACTTTTCCCCACTTTTCCTTAAAATGTTTTTCTAATGAAAGTCACCGTAGGTTTATTAAAATGGGAAAGCTTCCTCAAAATGCGTGTCTCTTAGATCAGGCTTAAGAAAGACAGTTCCTTGAATCTGTTCCCGCTCTCTCTCCATAGCCAGGTGGGGGGGACTCAGGTCTGTTGATAGAACCATACATAGGCAAAATCGATTTGCTTTGTTCCTCAGAAGTAGTGGCATCTTAGACAAGGAGGAGGCCCTTTTAAACTGTAAATCTCTGCGGGCCAGCCCCGGCTCCTGTTCACCTTGGGGAAACAGTGCCCCACCGCAGCCCACGTGCGGCGCTGGCTGCACGACAGCACTCCCACGCACCTGAGGAAACTGCGCCTTCCTCTGGCATTATCATTCTCTGTATCCCTGGCGGTGAACGACACTGTACCTGCCTTCTTTCTCCTCATTTCAGGATCTGACCCCAAGTTTTTACATTGCTTTCCCTTTTGTTTTCTTCCTCTTCTTTTTTTTTTTAATAGAGGCAAGGCAGCTGGACAAAGGGAAAGACAGGACTGGGCTCTGGTTTTTACTTTGCTCCAGCTTTCCAGGCATAAATAAGAGGCAAATTCAGTAGCCATAACATTTTTCTCCCACATGAAAAAATAGATTTTCCAGGAAACTATGAACAGTTTCCCCCGCTCCTACCCTCTCCGCATGTACCTTGCCTTCTCGGGTTGAGTCTTAACTGCCGTGAAAAGATGTCCCGAATCTGGCAGCCAAGAAGGAGCGATGCGGGCTGGGGACTGAGGGTGTTTCGGGGAAGTGGTGACACAGCGCAGGTACGTCGCTGTCAGAGACGTGACGTGTTCATTCACAGCTTTGTCAGAGTCACCTTTGGGGGAGGGAGTGGGGGTTGTCTTCTCCCTCAGAAGAGGTTGCCATTCACATTCTAATTTGCTGTTACATTTTGAAAAAAACACATACAAGAAAAGCATTTTTCCTTTTTTTTTTTTTTGGCTGTGCTGAGTCATTGTGGCACACAGGCTTTCCTCTGCGCCTCACAGGCGCTTCTTTAGTTGTGGCCCCAGGGCTGAATTGCCCTGTGGCATGTGGGATCTTCATTCCTTGACCAGGGATCGAACCCACGCCCCCTGCATCGGAGGGAGGCAGATTCTTAACCACTGGACCACCAGGGAAGTCCCGAAAGTCACTGACCTTTTTAGAATCTGTTTTCCTGCCCTAGAACTCCTCTTTCCCTCTCCCTTCCTCCCTGGGAAGTCTGTTCTCCTTGTCTCTGCCTCAGGAGTCTGCTGTGTGCCCTTCCCCAGGGCAAAGGTTGGGGCCTTCCAGAGCCAAGGGGGACAGTGTGCTCTCCAGACTCCCCCAAGAGGCTGCTTGGAGATCTCATCCTGGCTCCTCGTGGCTCCCATTCACAGGGGAAGCCTGAGTTCTGGTTTCAGCTGTTAGCTCGTGACTCTACATTTGCCAGAGGTTGTTTGGTCCTCACCCTTGAGTAGTTCAGAGATGACGGTCAGGAAGGTCCCCCGGGGTAGATTAGGACGGAGTTCTGCTGCTGTCAGCGGGAGACATTGGTCAGCTGTTTACTTTCACTCAGGTGTTTGTTTACCCCACTGTTAAGGGTCTTCAGCCACCTTAATGTTTTTTTGGCTTGTTGCCTTCTGCTCAAGTCCAGGTAATAATATGTCAATAAGCAGGCCTATGTAGTTTTCCAGATCTATTAAGAAATAATGATGTGATCCCCATAAAGGAGATTGTAAACGTAGCCTCTATACATGTATCCGGGAGGATGAGAATTGGTGGCGATGTCACCCCTTCTGTCCCTCTAATACCATACAGTCCTCTTCCTTCCGAATTCCTGAAAGGTCAGGAAAACATTCCCTTTCCCATGACCAAGTATCACTTCTTTATTTCTGATTAGCCGGAAGAGAGGCCAGTGTTATGCATCACAGTTGATAGAATAATGTTTTTGGAAGAATAGAAAGCTTACCTCTATATGTCCTTCTTTTTACAGCGTTTCTGAGATGAAGATGGAAGACATTTTGTCTGTTCTGACAAAGGATGATTGTTTTAAAGGGAGACGAGGGGGAGGCCAGGTGAGTTTCATTGTTGACTGTGCTTGCTGCTCACAGATACGACTCATCTCCTGGTGTGGGGAGGCAGCGACTCTGAGAACTGGGCAGTTCCCACCACTGGTGAGTAAAGTGTGTATTGTCGGGACCATGAACATTAGACGAGGCCACATCTTGCTGGCGTTTCTCTCTCTTTGCTTCTGGGTGCATTTGCTGGCCCGTCCAATTAATGGGCCCCCGTCCGTCCTGGGTGTCTGCCAGGCGGCAGCAGGCTCCCCAGAAGGAGGGCTCGTCCCTGGCCAGAAAGAGTCTGGAGGCAGCAGCGCTCCATACTCAGCCCTGATGGTCCCCCTCCAGCTTACCCACACGGACACCTGGCCTGACCCGTCCACCCAGGGCCGCGTGGAAAAAATAAATGTCTCAGAACCTCCTTTCAGACATACTTCATTCATCCATTTTTTAACGTGTGCTATACACAGAGGAAGAGTAAAGTTGAGGTCGTTAGGAAGAAGAATTTTTATCATCTGAGCACTTCCATATAGAGATCCTGAGCAGCGCAGGCATCCCCGGACAGCCTTTCCTGCTTCTTTCCAAGGCCTCCCCCTGCTCAGAAGCACTTCCACCCCCACTCTACTGCGTTCCAGGTGTACCACGTAGACTTGTTTGTGTGTATCTGTGTGTGTGTAGTGTTGCTCTGTATAATTTTGTCCATGAAATTTTAATATTTGGATATTTTTGCATCTCTATTCTGATGCCTGTGGATAGACTGGAAAATCGGAGCCAAATAGGTGAAGTTTAAGAGTCTCTTTTGTGCATCAGTACATGTCTTTGTTTGGATCAGTATTCTCCCTGAGGCAAGGAATCCATTTGCCTGACCTCGATTTAAGTTCTCCTGTTTGAGAGAACCTGCAGAAATGCACTAAATAAAGGAGAGGAGCAGATGCCTGTTGCCCACGATGTGTTCTGGGCCTGGCTCTGTGCTGATGAGCTCTTCCCATGCTTGGTCCCGTCTTAGCCTCTCAGCAGCCCACAAGGCGGGTGTTACTCTCCCACTTCATAGATGAGAAAACTGAGGCTTAGAGAGCTGAAGGAACATCCGTGAGGGTGCGCTGATAATCGTGGGTCCTTTTGGTGTGAAAGCATGCCACTTGTCCTTCACAGTATACCAGCAAGCCTCCATTAGTACTAATTAGACCAAGTAAATTAAAATGCTTTCTAAGTTGGGTAACGTTAGCCGTTTTCATGGCTTCCCTGGTGGTTCAGTGGGTAAAGAACCCACCTGTGACTGCAGGAGATGCAGATTCAATCCCTGGGTTGGGAAGATCCCCTGAGAAGGCAGTGGCAACCCATTCCAGTATTCTTGCCTGGAGAATTCCATAGACAGAGGAGCCTGGTGGGCTACTGTCCATGGGGTCCCAAAGAGTTGGACATGACTAAGCAACTAAGCAGCTGTGTTCATAGAGGTAAAATTTGGCCAGTAAATGGTACCACAGCAACAATCCCCATGAACAAGAAAAGCTATTAAGGACTTGGTTGATCAACCTGTTATATTAAGTGATATTTCACTACAGAGGGTCCTGGCTCCACAGGCCTTCAGGCCATCCCATAATAATAGACTGTTGTCATGGGAACTGGCTGGAAACTATAGAGAATCATGGGTCTTGGCACACTTCTCTGTTCTTCTGAAACTACTGCAAATTCTAGTTAGGGGGCAGGGTTTGTTCTCTGTTTTTCCAGATGTTCCCACAGCTATGTAATTACAGCCCCAGGGCAGCTCTGTGGGCTGAGCAGGGGCACCCGGGGAGCTGTGTGAGGATGGGATAGCCCGGTGGTCAGGAGCACAGCCTTAGGGCCTGAGTCCCATCTCACCAGCTGTGTGGCTTTGGGCCAGGACTAGACCTTAGGGTCAATTTCTTCCTGTGTACAATTGAGATAATTTTAGTTTTCTTCTCAGAAGGAGATTGAAGAATTGAGCGAAAAATAACCCAAGAGTTCCAACACAGGAACTGAGTGTATTTATTATTATTATTATATCACATCAGTTAATAGTACAAGCATATATGGAATTGAAGCTCAGACTCATTGACACGAAGCCCAGTGCCTTTTCTTTGCAGTTTCACACTAAGTGGAAAATCGGCACTGGCTTCCCTGGTGGCTCGGACAGTCGAGAACCTGCCTGCAGTGTGGGAGACCTGGGCTCCATCCCTGTTTGGGGAAGACCCCCTAGAGAAGGGAATGGCTACCCATTCCAGTATTCTTACCTAGAGAATTCCATGAACGGAGAAACCTGGCAGGCTACAGTCCATGGGGTCACAAAGAGTCAGACACGACTGAGCAACTTTCACTTTGACCGTTCTCCAGAATTAAGAGCAAGCAGCAAAATTACACAAGGAGATGATGAAGGTTTCCAATAACCTTGTCTTCACTTACACTGTTGCCAGGACCAGTTTTGGTGTCAGTATGTATCCCCGAGCACAGCCCAGTTCTGTCCCGGGTGGTCCTGTGTCTCTGAGTATCTCTGGGGAGGCTGTGGATGGGCACAGGGCGCCTCCTGCAGGACGCTTCCCCAGAGCAAGAGAGCCTTCCTCTGCTCTCTCCAAAACGAGCCACAGCCATTCTATAAACATCTGCCTTGTGGCTGGTGGCCCTAGTTCCTCTCCCTAAGCCTTTTCTGTGGCTCGAGATCAGCCTGGAAGGCTGGCTGGATTTGAGGAGTCCTCCTGAGATGGTGGGTGAGAGGCGGGGCCCAGAGTCCGACAGGCTCGGATCCGAGTCCTGGCTTCACAGTCAGTCATTCTGCAACCTGGGGCAGATTTTCCCCAGCCTGGGTTTTCCCCGCTGGAGAAGGAAGACGTCTCAAGTACCTGTCCTGCCAGGCCACTGTGAGGTTTAAATAAAACAAGACATGGAGCACTGTGCACACTCTGGTTCATGTGAGTTCACCTCCGCCCTGAGCTGCTGCCTTGATGGACATGATGTTTCGATCTTTTTACTGTCTGGTGATCTTTGAAAGAGAAAAAGTGCTAAGTAAGGCCGGGCTTTCACCACACGAAAATAACTAACTGGTTAACTTAGAAAACTCAACTAGTCACACCAGGTTCTAGATGTCACATCCATCAGCACCACCTGTTTGACCACATTTCCCTTTCATTCACAGGACAAAGCAAAGCAAAAACTAAGTTGGCTGCATTACTGATTATCATGTAGATTACTGCCTTCAAGTGTGCGTGAATCCTATGAATGGTAAAGAGAATAAAGTGAATGGTGGACACAACTTTTGATTCTCTTTCGCCTGAAAGATGCAGTGCCCTAATTGGCATCTTTGATGTGGGCAGTTCTTGCTGGTGTACCAGCCAGTGCCTGGCACACAAAGGTGGGCGCGGTAGCTGGGCCTTCATGCCGAGCCAGATGCCTCATCATGAAGCCCATCCTCACCCAGCTTCGTTGAAGGCCATTGTAAATGTCCCTCTGGCACATACATTTTAGGGCTTCCGTGAACAGAAAGCAAGTGAGTGAAGCATCTGTAAAATGTATATTTCATATTTAGGTATATAAAATATATATAGCTGCGTCTGGGCGTGCGAATGTTCACCCACCTACAAAGAGAATAAATTTGATCTTTCAACTTGACTGGGAAGTGCTCAGAAGGTTCTAGGGACTGTGGAGGTAAAACTCAGCTTGGCAGTAAAGTGATTAAAACAAAATCCTTCCATTTAGTTTAAAAATACCTTAGAAGTTGTCAATGTCAAGACACATGCTTCAGATAAAGAAAACTCTCCCACCCCAACTGCTCCCACCTGAAACTTTTTACAACAAAAATACCCCGTCCAGCTGTCTTGGACTCATCTGTTGACTCTTGATAGGCATGAATTTCCATCTCCACAGTATAAACATACACCCAAACATATTCTTCTAAAAGTTTTTTTTGTCCAATGAGATACACCTATAAGCTCATCCTAACAGAAAGCTCCCTGGCATCATGAGAGATTAAAATAAGATCACTAGCCGTTGCCTGGTTTTTGTGGACTGTTTCTTCTTGCCAAGACCAGCAGAGTCTCTACAGACACAGAGTGTCGAGTGTGTCTAGACCTTTGGAAATGTTTTTTTTCTAAACCACCCACCGTCTGCTAGTTGCAAGCTGCTTCATTAAGCAGGACTAAGTCTGCGTCTTTGAGGGTTAGGGGGGCCGGTCCTCGGAGATGTGCCCTCTGGGGTCTCACCCCCCCTCATTATGGGAGCTTCCTCCCTGTCTGGGGCTGAGCCAGGGCTTCCTGACTCTGCCCCCTCTGCCTTCAGTTTAAATTTAGACTGTCCTCCCCAGAAGACAACGGAAAAATACCTCGTTCATTCTCAAGAGGGGCAATTTTAAAATAAAGTATTTCTGGAAGTGGCAAGGGGCAGGGGGGCTAAGACCTGCTTTCTCTTCAGTGTTTGATGTTTCCTGCCATTAACTTTTTCTTATATTCTACTAAAACTGACCTCATCATTTCAAATGTGCGAACCTAGTTTTATCGCCTTTTTTCTACATATTTTACTGGTATAAACACATATATATGTGTATATGTAATTTTTTTTTTTTTTTTTTGGTTGGGAAGAAAAGATGCCTCATTTTGAAACCTAAAGGGGAGAATAAGAAAAGCCCTTTGTAATATATTGCCATATTATCACTAAATCCCCTGACAGTTGTGACACAGAAGCAAGTCACCTGTCACTTAAGCTTGAGGTCTCTTTAATTTTCTCCTGGAATTCGCACCAGGCTGTCTTTAATTTGAGGCCTTTATTGGAATTCTGAAACCTCTCTGCCTTCCTGGCTCTCAGATCTATTCTGAGAGCTGTTACAGAATGTATACAATAACCAACAGAGGGATTGGAGAGGGCTGGAGCTCTGTTTATTTAACACTCTGGAGGGATTTTTGTGCTTATTCGGTCCTGGCTGCCCGGCTTTCAATATCGCTTTGACAACCATTCTGCCCTTCTCATTAATTTTAAACAGTTAAAACACAGGAAAAAGAGGAAAAAGTTTTCATTATTAAAGTGCTTTACTTTTTAATAACAGAGGATTCTGTCCGCCAGGGGAAAGGGCATCCTTGCTAATTTCACATTCATATTAAAAAAAAAAGTGCGAGGAAGGTGACAGTTTCATTGCTGAGGTGGCTTAACGAAAGGAGGACAGCAAAAAAAAGAAAAGTTTGCATTTCACATCAGTTAAGAGGGTAAAAAAAAAAAATCCTTGTTAATGACAACAGCAAATGTCCACTTTCGTAACACAGCTCCTGAGCGACTTTCCTCTTGACATTTGAGTGGATGAAACCCTTAGGGGGACCATGTACCGTGAAATCAGCTAGACTGTCATTAGCCAAACAGGTAGCAGGAATGATTTGACTAAACTAAAACCATTTTCAGGTTGTTAAGTCTCTATTAATACAGAGACTGCTCCCAAGAAGGAGGCTTCTTCTCCTCCTGCCCCGCCCTTTATTCTTCCTCCAGCAGCTTTCACCATGAAAGATGCCAGGGTGCCTGTGAGAGGCGCGGCCAGCAGACCCTGGAGCACGCCCCCTGTCCTCTACAGGAGTTAAAAAGGAACATGAACTGGGTCTCACGCTGGTTTTCTCCTGGTGACCCACGTGGGGCGTGGCGGGTGAGGAGGGCTGGAGCTTCATTAGCACCATCCAAAGGATCAGCACCTCTGGGAAGGTGGATTAGCCAAGTTTGGGGTCACATTCAGGAGACAGCGTTCGTGTCAAGATACAGGACACATAAGCCACGTGTTTTCAGGGAGATGTAAAGAAAGGAAATCTTTTCTCTGGGGTTGCTAAAGGCTGAAAAGAAATGAAATTTCGGTTTTATTCACATTTTCCACCTGTAGGGTCTTTTGTGCATACAAATATGACTTCTTACAGAGGGACCGTTGGCTGCAGAGATGCATGGCAGCGGCCTCGCATGGTTGGCTGGAGCAGCCCAGTCCTCCGTGGGTTCCTGGGCACAGGGGTCTAGGCTGCAAGAATGTTTCTGGAACACTGAGAGTCTGGACCTCTCAGGAGTGAGGACACGTGCTCTGTGATTCAGGGACAGACCACCTTGTGGGCAGGTGGCTGTGGGTTGCTCTTAGACAGAAATGACCTGGGCTCCACCTATGAATACCAGGCAGGGGACAGATTGAAAGCCTAAGTGGGACATACAAGGTTCCTCTGAAACCGCTTCTGTCTCGTCATGTTTTAAATGCCTGAATTGGATTTGGAAAATTCCAAAGTGTCTCCCATAGACTTTCACTTTAAACACGAGTGATAAGAGGCCAGGAAGAAAAGTAAACAAGTAAATAAATAAGAGACCCGACCTACTTCCTCACAAAGCCATCCTCATCTTTGCTTGACTTTAACATCTTTATCGCTCCCTTTTCTTCCCTAGTAATATTGAAAGGATTACCCTTTTTGGCCCCTTGGTGGTTACTGTGTGATTTTACTGTTATTAAATCTATTATAAACCGCTTCATTATTCCTGACTCTGACTGTCTGTCCTCTAATCCTTCCGTCACCTTCCCAGAAATCCCGCGCCGCTGGCCCCCGGGAAATCCGAGAACGAGCCACGGCCTTGCAGACGGTGTTCGAAGACTATGTGCACTCCAGTGAGGAGACGGTCTCCGGGGCCAAGAAAGGTTGGTCAATTTCTTGGGTGGTTGTAGATGGATAACCCGACCGGGCATTGTCCCACGTCCACCCACATGCCCCCAGACGGGTTGGGAGGCCAACCAGGCAGCTCACCAGCAAAAGCCTTCAATCTCCGTAGTTCTGCAGGGATTGGAAGCAGGCACGGAAGGCTTTAAAGTGATATTAAATGTTAATTTCATCCATCCTCACGTTTTGCACAAATGAGGCTTTATCTTGGCTTACGTCAGGTCTAGAGCTGTGACCCAGCAACTTGGGTCTCCGGGACCCATTTTCCTCTTTCTTTGAAAACTGAATAGACGAGATTTGGCACGTCGGTAGAAGTTGTAGAGATGGAAATCAGAGATGAAGGCAAGGTCTGGAAATGTTAGACCAAAGCAGTTCCTACTTGAAAATACAAACTAAAACTAGAAAGAGCAGTGCTGAGGAAGGGCCGCAGACCATGAACCCAGCTCCTGGGAAATTTATGAAAGGGTTAGGTATTAATTCAGTATTCAGTGCCTTTGTAGCATAAATTGGCCCCTGGGATCACCAGGCATTAGGTGTGGACTCAGTAGTTCACTCTGAGCGCCAAACAGAGCGCAGGGGAGGGGAGCTCAGAACAGCCCAATGTCTTCATGCTGGAACGTGTGTGTCTTGGCTACTGACTGTCCCATGTCTGCTGATGAGACTCACCCTCGCTATGGAGAGATCCACAGTGACCCATGATTTGGAGAAGAATGCCAGGCTGGCTTACCAAGAGATAAACACTACAGCCTGTTGTTTTCTTCTTTTTATGAACTGAAACGGTTTTTTAAATTCCTTTAATATTTATTGAATTGGGCACCATTCCTGGTGCTTGGGATACACCAGGGATCAGAAGACACAAAAATTGTCACCTTTGTACCATTCTAGTGGGGAAGCAGACAGTGAAAGTAATAAACATAATGAATGAATTACGCATAAGTTAGATAGGCTCGGGACTTCCCTGGTGGTCCAGTGGCTAAGACTCCGAGCTCCCAATGCAGGAGACCTGGGTTCGAGCTCTGGTCAGGGAACTAAATCCCACAGGCTGCAGCTAAGAGTTCTCGTGCCACAACCGAAGACTGTGTGCCACAACTAAGACTTGACAAAGCCAGATAATTAATTAGTTTAATTCAGTGAAAGGTGATGAGTGCGATAGAGGGAACACAGCAGATGAGGGAGATGGAGGGCTAAGGGCAGAGTGAGCCGTGCTGGGACAGTTGCAACGCGAGCGAAGCCCTGAGGAAGGGCCGCCCTGGGGCTCTGACTGAGGGCATCCAGGCAGGCGCCTTGTGCAGTGTGCCCGGAAGGAGTGGAGGAGCAGCAGAGGCAGTGCGTGGAGGCGTCCAGGGCACCCAGCTACCCCGAGCGAAAGGGGAGCCAGCGGAGGCCTTGGGACAGGGAGGTGGTCTGGCGGTTCTGAGAAGGTCACGTGCGGCTGGGTGAGAACAGACCCGGATAAAGATGAAGGCCAGGAGACCAGCTCCCAGGCAGTTACAGTAATCAGGAAACCAGTGAAGTCTTGTTTCTAATAATATCCCATTCATGTGTCTCCCTGCAGTGAATTCAACAACTCCTAAGGCTCTTCCTGAGAACCTGCCTTTGGAGATGTACTAGAACATTCTCTCATGGAGAACAGAATGTCTCAGGGAGGGTTTGGGCACATGTTGAAAGTTCGACGAACTCAACTTGCTGTGGGATACCTGACCAAGTGTTGGCCACAGGGTTGATAACAGAGTTGGAGTGAAGAGGAGAAAGCAAAGCCACACCAGCGCTATATTGCTGGTGTCAGAGGTGCTTTGGATATCCTAGCGAGCCCACAACTATTTCAGCATGTCTGGGTCATCAGGGTAAAAGTGACAGTGAATAGTCCTTAGAGAATATGGTTTTGGGTTGTCTTTTCATCATTACCATTGAACTTACTAACACCAAGAGGCTGGCAGGGTTACTTGTCTTCTTTTCAAAGGATGTTGGAGTGGGGCCACTCCCAATGTTTATGGGCCAAGAAGGAAATAAATACATTATCTTTTAAAGGAACTGCCTGTAGAACATCTTGGTCGCCCCACAGCAGGCATTAGGTTCTCTGCTCTTCTCTCCTCTTAGGATTGAATTCTGGAGGTTTGAGGAGAGGACACCTGTCATTGCCATACCCCAGGAGTTGATACTGTCTTTTGCATTTCCCTATCTCCATATGCGAATTCTCTACCCCTGACTCTCCTCCCTTTTAGCCATTTCAGAACCCACCTCATGAATACCTAACAAAAGCAGCTGGGTTTTGCCTTCACAGCAGAAAACTAGTTGCAAACTGGGCCAAGTATGCGTTTGTTTTCCTTTCATCCTTTCTGGCCCAGCTGTTGCTAATATCCAGCATTCCATCATGGCCGATTTCCAGAAGCAGTTAGCCCTTTTCCCCCTCACATCTTGCATCTTGTGAGTAGAGCTTCAAGTGGGAAAAATTGTGGTAATGTAAGTTTGAACTCCAGACTCCTGAACAAAAATTTCAGAAAGCAGAGTCCTTCAGCTGCATGGCACCGCTTCCACTTCCTCTTGGGGGTCCTCCCCGAAGAGCAGGGGTTATGTGTTAGGGCTGCGCCTGGCTCGGAAGGGATCATCCCTCCCTGTGAGGGAGGCTGGCTCCTTGGTCAAACACTTAGCCTTTAAGAGAATTGGTGCAAGCCGCCTCTCCCACTCCCTTTGGGTGGTTGTCACTGTTAATGTGCCAGACGTGTGCTCCTCTGGGGCAGGACTGGGGTTGGGAGGAGCAAGGATGGGCAGCACCTTCCAGGCTGGAGTTTGGCTCCTTTCCGCCTCCTTGACCCTGAGCGTCATCCGCAAGACGCTGCTCTCCCTGACCAGATGCCCAAGAATAGACTTGGTTTATTGCTCAAAAGGACAAAATGTCCTATGTCCTTGGAAGGTATTTTGAAATAGATTTCCCTAAATCCTGTCATCCTTATGGCTCTGAAATGGGATTCAGTGAGAGCACCAGCTCTGAGTGGCTGGAGCGTCATCCGACTTGCATCCCACAAGTCTCCTATCATGAAAGGTCTCCTTCCATGACCTCTCCTCTTCCACCCCATCTCCACCTCACAGCCCCTCTTCCCTCCACTCATTCCTGGCACTGCCAGCACGAGCCACTTCCTGCGCCCTGGAAGTACAACCTACCTGTCGAGGGAGAGAACTCTGCTGCCATTTCCTGGCAGACCCCTTTCCCCGTAGCTATTCGGTCAGTCAGTTCAATCTCTCAGTCGTGTCCAGCTGTTTGCAACCCCATGGACTGCAGCACACCAGGCCTCCCTGTCCATCACCAACTCCGAGAGTTCACTCAGATTCATGTCCACTGAGTCGGTGATGCCATCCAACTATCTTATCCTCTGTCGTCCCCTTCTCCTCCTTCCAGCATCAGGGTCTTTTCCAGTGAGTCAGTACTTCACATCAGGTGGCCAAAGTATTGGAGTTTCAGCTTCAGCATCAGTCCTTCCAATGAATATTCAGGATGGATTTCCTTTAGGATGGACTGGTTGGATCTCCTTGCAGTCCAAGGGATTCTTAAGAGTCTTCTCCAACACCACAGTTCAGAAGCATCAGTTCTTTGGTGCTCAGCTTTCTTTATAGTCCAACTCTCACATCCATACATGGATGGATTAGCTATTAGTGGAGCACCTATATCTCCCAGGACTAGGCTCTGCAGCCTCAGCTCTCAGGATTGGTGTGGAGAAAAGCAGTTGTTCTAATCTGCTCCAGCACAAGGGCAGTGTGAATGAGGAGGCCTGGGCCAGCACTGGGGTAAATGAGGTTTTAAAGGTGCAGACTCTTTGGCGTGTCCTGGTCCCAGCCTGCTCTTTCTGTCTAGAGTAGATGTTGGGGGTTGGGAAGAGGCAGTGTCTCCTGGGTCGTGGTGGTTGTAGCACTTTCCCCTCTGAGGACTTGAATTTGTGTCAGAACCTTCCCAACTGCAGAGACCATTTGAAGCATTAAAGATCTTCCTTGAAAAACCTCATCCCCAGTTATTAAAAAGGGGAGTGAGCACAGATGACAAGAGGGGTGCAGAGGAGTCGCCTTGGTTATTATTTCTCATCGATTGGGAAAAGGAGTTCACTTTGCTCAGTAAATAGAGCTTTGATGGGTTCCCAGGATCCTTCCAGGAGCTGATCTGCTAAAATGACACTTTTTATTACTGTTCATAAACGCCGATCTCCAGGTGCTGCCTGGATATTACATTTAAGCTGTGGGCAAACTTGCCAGTCCAGTGGCTCAAACAGTGAGGGCGAGGGAGACTGGTGCCTGCTTCCAGCAACTGGGTGGAGAGGGGCGGGGCTACAACTGGGCCAGGAAGGCAGAGACACGCAGTCCGAGGATGAGGAAGAGCGCCCGTGAGAAAAGGGCAAGATACTTGACTGTCACTGTTGTCCAGAGACATTCTGGGGAAACCAGGGATGGAAGAATGGTTCCTCCAAGGAGCATCCAGGGAAGGTGGATCCAGAGTGCCGCCTGCCTGGGAGCCGCCTCTGGCTTCTCTCTGGCCAGTGAGGGGTCCAGAACACGGGCCTCTCTCTAACTTTAAAACAGGACCCAGACGTTCCTGGTTAGACTGTGGTGAATAGCTCTAAACCCATGGCAGGCAATGACTGTTTTGAGAGCTCTTTTAGAAACTACATCCTTTTCTTTCTCCTCTTTAAAATTCTTTTTCATTGGTCAATCCTGGATGCTTTCGCGTGAATTTGGTGTTAAAATGTCATGAGTCTGTGGCAGACTGGTGTCAGTGATTGCTGTGGCTGGGGAACTGGAGGTGTGGCTCTGGGTGGAGGCAGGGTTTATAATAATATTAATGATAATAACGTGTAGGAATAATGAGCATGACCCACAATCCCGATAAAGCCTTGTGGACCTTTCGGATTTTATAACATTTGTTTGTGTTAACTATTCAAAAAACTAAAATGTAATAGAAAATGTGTTCCCAATGTAAAGATTTAATGACTTCATTTTTCATAAGAAAATGGTATGCATTGATCCTGTCTTAGTTTCTTCGCTCATTCTCTTGCTCATTCACTTGCACAACACAAACCTACTGTGGGACTTCCCCAGAAGTCCAGTGGTTAGGGCTCCATGCTTCCAGTGCAGGGGCATGGGTTCGATTCTTGGGGGGGGCACTGAGATTCCACATGTCATGTGGTGCAGCCAAAAAAAAAAACATGCTGTCTGCCAGGTACTGTGCTAGCCCCAAGTCTATAATGAGGAAGAAAACAGGACCCTGCCTTCTAGGCTCATTATAAGCTACACAGTAAAATCTGAGATAATATCAGATTTATTAAAGTGAAGTTATGTTGGGTTTATTCACTGTGTCCAGTAAGTGTTAGTCACTCAGTCATACCTGGCTCTTTGCGACCCCATGGACTGCAGCCCACCAGGCTCCTCTGTCCATGAGATTTTCCAGGCAAGGATACTGGAGTAGGTTGCCATTTCCTTCTCCAGAGGTTCTTCCCAACCCAGGGATCGAACCCAGGTCTCCTGCACTGCAGGCAGATTTTTTACCGACTGAGCTACAGGGGAAGCCCGTAGACTTCCCCTGTGGCCAGTAGACTTATTTACTTATTTTTAGGAATTAAACAAATATGTGAGTATAGATTTAGGTTGTTCATATCTGTCACACCATCCTGGTCGTTTGTCCGTCGTTGCCTGGCAGGGTGAACTGCACAGGACGGGCCTTAGGCTGGAGCAGCAGAGACCTGTCCTGACGCCCCCACCCCCACCCCACTGTCTTCCAGCCCTGCAGTCCTTCATCCGGGCCTACGCTACCTACCCCCGGGAGCTGAAGCATATCTTCCACATCCGACTGCTCCACCTTGGGCACATGGCTAAGAGCTTTGGGCTGAGAGATGCCCCTAAAAATCTTTGCGCCTCGGCCATGAAGAAGAAGAAACCAAACCTGAAAAGGTAAGGCAGACAAGAGGCTGAGGGTCAGGTGGGTGTCAAGGGCCCTGTTTAGATTGGCGGCGGTGTGGTGGGCTGCTGTGTGTTCAGGGTAGACTCTGCCAGCTCAGGTTTTTGCGATTCTCTCAGCATGCTGAGTGCTTGGATCAACCAGGAAAATGCCTAATCTGAACGCTTTTAAGGCATCTGCAGGAAGTCGGTGATGTCTCCTGTTGGGTCCTGAGTGGTGGGGATTATTGGACCTACAAGACAAATTCGTTGGACCGTCTTCACTGCCCATGGGTAGAGTAACTCGGGGCTTGCCAAGGTCAGAGCTCCGGATGTGCTGTGGGCTGTGGTCTACCCTGGAAGACTGTGGGGTGTCCATGAAACCCTGTTGAGGCCTCCGGGGGCCCCCAGCACCGCATGCTGCTCTCCGTGGTGCTGACGCCCAACCTCCCATGGAGAGGTTGCACTGGCATCATCTCCCACCCCCTTCCCCCCTAAAAACACCTTAGCAACTGCCCAGGGGCCCTGGTGAGAGGAGAGCCTATGTGAGGAGGGTTGCCCAGCGGTTGGACACTGGGCTCTGAGGCCATCTTCACAATTTCAGGAAGCCCTCAGATGATTCCCTTCAGCAAAATGCAGTTGTGAGAGCTCTTCTTTCTCTCCTCAGAGATGGGGTGTTCTCTCGGTACCAGCTCCAGGCTGTGTGGAAGCTAGAGTATCTTAGATGCCAAGAGCTGCTTTTACGGGGAGTTTGGTTGGATCATGGTTACTACTTGTGTAATGTGTGGGTGGGAAGGACTCAGAGAACCCCCGAGTGCTCTGGACAGTTATCTTCCAGTGTCCATCCTTTTTGCACATTAGTTACAAATGCCAGTACATCCTTGCCTGCCGCCGAGCGCCTGTGGGCAGCACCGCACTGGCACCTGTTCCCATGCCATGTCTGTCTTGCACATTCACCCAAAAGTGCTGATCACATGACCAGCCTCTCTGGGGCCTGGTTTCTCTGCTGTGAAATGACAGAGGGGCGAGGCCATTGGTCTTGGAGTCGCGGGACTTGGCCTTCAGCTCCAGCTCCAGTTCTGATGTGAGCCTGTGAGCCTCAGACCGTATCTTTGCTTAATGTCTCAGAGCCTTGTTTTCCTCAGCCATAAGAGGGAAGAGGAAATCTGTGCTTTTAGCTACTTCACAAGAATCAGAGGTCTGTGATGCGTGTCACTGTGCCTTTTGAAGCATGAAGGGCCATTGAGATGAAACACGGTAGGGCAGAGAGCTGGCGGCCAGGTGAGTTAGGATTTCAGAACACTCAGTGGGAGCTGTCCAGGGGCTTGGCCCTCACGAAGCTCTTCATGATGGATAAAAGGTTACCTGATTTTAGTTCCCATTTTGGAATTTTTAAGATGCTTGGTCTTTTCTCTTATACCGACCCCTGTCATATAGGACCACACTCCAGTGCTTCTGCGAGGCAGGCGTTTCTCCACACGCCCTTCTCTGATGCCTGGAGGAGATGGGACACGTCCAGCTCTGGTTTCTTCCAGGCGGTTCCGAGTTGCAGAACATTGCCTGCTGCCACACACGGCCTGTCCTGGGCGAGGCTGCGGCCAGAGACCCCTCTGCTGGAGCCAGGTCCTCCCAGATGGAAAGGGTGCCCCAGCTCCACCCGGATTTGGGGCGCCGTGCACCGGAGTTAGCTTCCTGCCCTTGGGTTTGGGGTAGCTGACATCTGTCCATGGTAGCTGATTTTTAAGAATGTGACAAAACCCTGAGGCTCACAGTCAGATCTGGAGTGACTGCCTAGTGGTCTGGAAGCCTGACCGTCGTGTCACCATCTCTAAAATGCTGACACTTGGCAGAGGTAAGACTCGAGCTGCCAGGTGGAGACTGGTAAGAGACTCGTACCGTGTATCCCCTTCCTGCACATCAGTGTGACCCCAGCAGCTCACTGTCGGTGGCTGAGGTGCCTCTGCGAGCGTCGGCAGCAGCCCCTCTGCCAGGGCGTGCCGGCCCTCGCCCCAGGAGCACAGGGCGGGAGGCGGGGGCTCGGCGCCGGCATTGTCCTCACCTTGCGAAGTCACCAGGGAGCGCACCAGCCGCCGCCTCCTGCCCCCACTGACCCGCGCTGGCAGATGGGCACCAGGACGAGTGTCCCCCTGCGAGCAGGGGATTTAACAGGGCTTTATTTAGGGAAGAATGGGCTGATTAGCCAATAAAGAGCATGTAAGATGGTATGGGGCAGCCTTTGATGTCTGGCTGGCGCGGCAGGGAGCCAAGCGCTGAGTGACAGCAGTGTGTCACAGGATTACTCCGCCCGGGACAATGCTGCGCGCTCTTCCTGCCATGTCACCGCCCTGTTACGGCCACTTTCCTGTTGTTACGCCCGTCTTTTGAAGGCATTTCTTCCCTCACCCCTTGCACCCTCCCGCCCCACCCCTGCCTCGCCAAGGCAGACGGGCCCTCAAGGATACAGTAAGGTACTTTTTCTTAGTCGGTCGGGGGGGGGGGGATTCTTGTTGCTCCTGGAAGAAGAATGGCCGCGCAGCTAATCTGCTCATGGACCGTGTCATCGTGGCCAGGGAGGCGGCAGAGAGACCTGACAGATTCTCCACACCTCAGGCAGCGCTCGAGCCAGTGCCGGTTGCTGCTCTTTGAGGACGGGAAGGAAAAGTCCATTAAACCCTGCACAAGTGTGGAGAGTTATGCCACGGCCACAATAATCGTTCCGAGCTGAGGCGTCTCCTCTGAAATCCATCTGTTGAGAAAGAGAACAGCTTCCCTGGGGTTTGTATGGGTGGATAAAATAATAGTGCTAAATTCTCCAAAGTATTCTGCAGTCCATTTTATGGTGTTTACTTTCTCGAAGAATTATGTCAGGCGTAAACCTGATAATCTGCAAACCAAATTTATGAGACCATAAGCATAATTCCGACTCACCTGCCATCGCCACCCAGAGTTCACCCAGGTGTTAGCAGGTGAGGCCAGGGCAGGGCAGGCAAGGTGATGACCAGGCATTTCCGTGCAGTGACAACGGGACTTCTGTCTCCTCTACATGCCTTTATTTCAGAGAAAGGAAAGACCGAGCTACTGTCTCCAAATGAGACTTTGCTCAGCAGGTGTGTCTCTGTCTCCCCCTCCAGTCCTCCATTCTGGAAGGGGACAGTAAGCGCCTTCCCCCTGTGCACAGAACTCTCCTGATGCTGACACCCAGACCTGGCAAACAGCCCCCACCCCGGCCGCCGGCACGCCGCGCACACGGGGCGTCGGTGCTGCTGGCAACATCCAGCACAAACACAGCACCTTCTTCTCGTGAAACGTGGCTCTTAGTTTAAAGCCAGCTGTATTCAGCAATTCCTGAAAGGAAACGTACCTTCCAAAATCTCCATCTTCCGCCCTGGGAGGGCAGAGTTGTGTTGTTCACCAGGGTGTTTGTCTGCCTCTCTAGGCAGTCACGCGTGTGAGTAGAACCTGTCCAGCACCAGTGAGCAGACAGTTGCCTCATCTGCTTGACACTCCGTGAACAGTGGTTCAGGGATGTGGAAACTCTGAGCCTCAAGGAAGGGCTTACTGTTACAGTGGCAATGTGGAAGGGCCTTAAACCACTCTGTCTAATTTGGATTATATGCTATAATTGTAAATTTATCAAGACTTTTTCCCAGTCTAGTTTGTAGCTACCTGAGACCGGCCCCACCCCTGGCTTCACCATCTGGGTCTTTCTGATGTTGCTGTTAATGCATAGATACATCTTTCAATAAATTTTCTCACACCAGCCGAGCTAAGTGTTACCTGGTGGTACTGATTTGATCAAACAGGTGAACAGTCTAAACATAGGGCTCTCTGGTCCCTTGGTGCTCAGTGGGTGTGCTCTCAGGGCCTGGCAGGCTGGGATCTGCAGTGGAAGGGGGCATGGGCTGGTCCCCTTTGTCCTGCCCTCACCTCCCAGTCACCATCCCCGGCACCACAGAGCATGTCCTTCACTTCTGTTGCTCCAAAGTTCTACATTTAGTGTGCTGGCTAAAATGAGGAAACATCCTTGGGGGCGGAATCATACTGCCAGACTGTTCTCATCTGTGAAATGCTTCATCACTAAAATTCAAATCAGAGATTGTGCAAACCTTTTCTTCAGTGTCTTACAATCTTGTGGCTGCAGTCGCCGTCCACAGTGACTTTGGAGCCCAAGAAAATAAAGTCTGTCACTGTTTCCACTTTTTCCCATCTATTTGCCAAGAAGTGATGGAACCAGATACCATGATCTTAGTTTTTTGAATGTTGAGTTTTAAGCCAGCTTTTGCACTCTCCTCTTTCAAGAGGCTCTTTAGTTTCTCTTCCCTTTCTGCCTTTAGCCTGGTATCATCTGCATATCTGAGGTTGTTGATATTTCTCCTGGCAATCTTAATTCCAGCTTGTGCTTCATCCAGCCCAGCGTTTCGCATGATGTACTCTGCATAGAAGTTAAATAAGCAGGGTGACAATATACAGCCTTGATGCACTCGTTTCCCAATTTTGAACCAGCCCGTTGTTCCATGTCCAGTTCTAACCACTGCTTCTTAACCGCCATCCAGGTTCCTCAGGAGATAGGTAAGGTGGTCTGGTATTCCCATCTCTAAGACTTTTCTACAGTTTGTTGTGATCAACACAGTCAAAGGCTTTAATATAGTCAATGAAGCAGAAGTAGATGTTTTTCTGGAATTCTGTTGGTTTTTCTATAATTCAGTGGATGTTGGCAATTTGATCTCTGGTTCCTCTGCCTTTTCTAAAGTCAATTTGTACATCTGGAAGTTCTCGGTTCACATACTGTTAAAGCCTAGCTTGAAGGATTTTGAGCATTACCTTGCTAGCATGTGAAATGAGTACAGCTGTACAGTAGTTTGAGCATTCTTTGGCATTGCCTTTTTTTAAAAATTGGAATGAAAACTGACCTTTTCCAGTCCTGGGGCCACTGGTGAGTTTTCCAAATTTGTTGGCATTTTGAGTGCAGCACTTTAACAGCCTCATCTTTTAGGAAGTGAAATAGCTCAGCTGAATTCTATCATTTCCATTAGCTTTGTTCGTAGTAATGCTTCCTAAGGCCCACTTGACTTCACACTCCAGGATGTCCAGCTGTAGGTGAGTGATCACACCATTGTGGTCATCTGGGTCCTTAAGATCTTTTTTGTACAGTTCTTCTGTGTATTCTTGCCACCTCTTTTTAATCTCACCTGCTTCTGTTAGGTTCATACCATTTCTGTCCTTTATTGTGCACTTCTTTGCATGAAATGTTCCTTTGGTATCTCCAGTTTTCTTGAAGAAATCTCTAGTCTTTCCCATTCTGTTGTTTTCCTCTATTTCTTTGCATTGTTCACTTAAGAAGGCTTTCTTGTCTCTCCTTGCTATTCTCTGGAACTCTGCATTCAGTCAGATATGGTATCTTCCCTTTCTCCTTTGCCTTTTTCTTCTCTTCTTTTCTCAGCTATTTGTAAGGCCTTCTCAGACAATCACTTTGCCTTCTTGAATTTCTTTTTCTTTGGAGTGGTTTTGGTCACTGCCTCCTCTGCAGTGTTGCAAACCACCATCCATAATTCTTCAGGCACTCTGTCTTACCACATCTAATCCCTCGAAGCTATTTATCATCTCCATTGTATAGTCATACACTTTGCTTATGGTTCAGCTGGTAAAGAATTTGCCCACAGTGCGGGACACCTGGGTTTGATTCCTGGGTTGGGAAGATCCCCTGGAGAAGGGAAAGGCAGAATTCCATGGACTGCATGGGGTCACAAAAAGTTGGACACAACTGAGCAACTTTCACTTACAGTGTATAATCATAAGGAATTTGATTTAGGTCATATGTAAATGGTCTAGTGATTTTCCCTACTCTTTTCAGTTTAAGCCTGAATTTTGCAATAAGGAGCTCATGATCTGAGCCACAGTCACCTGCAGGTCTTGTTTTTGCTGTTTGAATGGAGCTTTGCCATCTTCAGTTGTAAAGAATATAATCAGTCTGATTTCAGTATTAATATTGACCATGTGGTGATGTCCATGTGTAGAGTCATCTCTTGTGTTCTTAGAAGAGGGTGTTTGCTCTGACCAGTGGGTTCTCATGGCAAAACTCTGTTTGCCTTTGCCCTGCCTCATCCTGTACTCCAAGGCCAGACTTCCCCTCTACTGTATACATGGTAATGTGTACATTTCAATGCTACTTTCTCAGTCTCTCCCACCCTCTCCTTTGTGTATCTGTTTTGTATACTGCAGCGTTATCTGTTTATCCTAAACTCCTAATTTATCCCTCCCCTGCCTTTCCCCTTCGGTAACTGTAATTTTGGTTTCTACTTTCTGGGAGTCTGTTTCTGTTTTGGAAGTCAGTTTATTTGTATCGTTCTTTAGATTCCACAGAAAAGTGGTGTCTTGATATTTTGTCTTTGTCAGACTTACTTCATTTAGTATGGTCGTCTCTAGATACATCCTTGTTGCCGCAAGGGACGTTGCTTCATTCCTCGTTACGGCTGAGTAATACTCCTCTGTAGACGTACCACATCTTCTTTACCCATTCCTCTGTCGGGGACACTTACGCTGCTTCCATGTCTGGCTATTGTGGCTAGTGCTGCTGTGAACATTAGGGTCCATGCATCTTTTTGAGTGAGAGTTTCCTCCCATTTTTCATCTTTAAAGGCCTTTGTTCTGTTCTTCTCTGATTCTCACTTGTTTAATAACTGTTAATAAGCTGCAAGAGTTACCATGTTGAATCTACTCTGGTATGAGAAGTTCTTGGGGCTCAGATGGTAAAGAATCTACCTTGCCCCCGTCAGCCATCTCCTTGCCCTCCTCATTCCTTAAACGCTGATTGTGTCATGCAGTGATGAAGGGGCTGGGTTTTGCCCACACGGGCCTCTTGGATGGATCACTTACCGTTTCTGGGGATCAACCAGGTGATGAGTACAAAGCCTCGACACCATGTCTGGGACTGGACTTGGGAGCACTTGTGGATATGCTGACCGAGATAGGAGTGCTGGTTCTTCCCGCCGGCCTACATGACACTTAAGTGTCCGTGGAACAGAGAGCATGAACATGCCATTCACTGCCAACCTTTGAGCACCTTGAACTTTGCTTATCAGGAAGCACCTTGAACACATGAGCTGGTGCCTGCAAGACAGACATGAAGACACTGCAGCTGCTTCTCCCTGCAAAGCAATATTCTCATCGCTAGGAGCAGCTCGCCTGCCAGCTTTTACGTGGCATTTACAACCTCCCTAATATCACCTAATTAGCTGAAGGCAATCCTGGAATCTTGCCCACTGTGAGATTTCTCTCCGTTTCGTGGAGCCAGTTGTCATTCTGTCAGAAGACAGATCGGCCAGACGTGAGTGCAGAGGCTGGAGTGAGTCCTCCTTGGACACATGGGGTATCTCTCTGCCCCCAATCTCAGGGCAGTGTCTTGCTCTGCCGACCCGTCTCCTGGCCCCTCTGGCCTCCTGGTGGTGATGGTCTCTTCCCTTAGCTCCGCAGCTAACTCCCCACAACTGCGCTGCTGGAACAGTCCGCTGTTGAGTCTCCTGCAGCCCCTGTGCTCCCTGCTGACCGGCGCTCCCCTCACCCGTCAGCCCCTTGCTCCTTCCAGTGTTTCGGTGAGGTCTCCTGACTCTTGTGATGAGAACACACCCTCACTCCCCGCAGCCCGGCTGACACCCCTGCTCCCTCGTGCTCCTGTTGGGCCTTCGCCCAGTGCGCTGCAGGCCTGGGCTTCTCCCCTCTCCTCTTTGCCTTCGGGCCTTCGTCCCTCCTGCAGGGAAGCCTTCTCTGGCCCGCCTGCCCAGGTGGACACCTCACCATCCCTCAACACACACTGCTGTCGCCACAGCCCTCCGCCGTCTATGGTGTCTGCATGTGTGGGTTGAGCCTGCCCCTCCTCTGCCCCCATGTAGCTCAGGGTGGAAACTCTGCCTTGCTTTTCTCATTGCAGCCCTGGCACTGACCTGGCACCTCGTAGGCGCTCGGGAAGTATTTTCGAATAGATGGCTAGAACCTCAGAGCCTGAGAGGAAGACAAAGGGAAGGAGAAAAGAATTGTTGCCACGTGGGAACCAGGCAGATGCCTCTTAATTGTTTCATGAGCCCAGCAAACAGCAAATCCTGCTTTTCGAAGCCCCCACCACTCCTCGGCTAGTCTGTCCTCATAGAACAAGCACACAGTCACTTTCCTCATAGCGTGAAGCAGTCCCAAGAGGACCAAGCCTCTGGCCCTGTTTGCCCGATGTTGCAGTGCAGGAGCCATGGGGGCTGACTGCAGAATGTAGAGACGAGTGGGTTTGCAGTGGGGGCCTCCACCGGCCTGGACAAGACCAGAGCAGATGCCCCGTGGAGGGTCGTTTTGCTGGACCTTAGCCTGAAGGAAGTGTGAAATCCTGAAGGGTGAGATGGAAGTGGCCCTGAACTTGACTGTTAAACCTGGAACCTCTAGACCATGTCAGCCCCTGGGAACCTGGAAGAGTGTGTCTTCAGAACAGGTGATGGGGTATCCCCAAGACAGGAGGGCAGTGAGGAGCTGGCCACGTGAACCTGTGGTTTAAAGATGACTAGGATTAAGATTTTATTTTCTTGGGTTCCAGAATCCCTGTGGATGGTGACTGCAGCCATGAAATTAAAAGACACTTGTTTCTTTGAAGGAAAGCTATCACAAACATAGCGTATCAAAAAGTAGAGACATTACTTTGCTGACAAAGGTTCGTACAGTCAAAGCTATGATTTTTCCAATCCAGTGGTCATGAATGGGTGTGAGAGTTGGACTGTAAAGAAGGCTGAGTGCCAAAGAATTGATGCTTTCAAATTGTGATGCTAGAGAAGAGTTGAGAGTCCCTTGGATAGCAAGGAGATCAAATTAGTCAATCCTAAAGGAAATCAACCCTGAATATTCATTTGAAGGATTGGTGCTGAAGCTGAAGTTTTAGTGTTTTGGCCACCTGATGCCAAGACGTGACTCATTGGAAAAGCCCCTGATGCTGAGAAAGATTGAGGGCAGGAGGAGAAGAGGGCGGCAGAGGATGAGATGATTGGATAGCATCACCAAGTCAGTGAACCTGAATTTGAGCAAACTCTGGGAGATAGTAAAGGACAGGGAAGCCTGGTGTGCTGCAGTCCATGGGGATGCAGTCGCGCATGACTTAGTGACTCAACAACAAGGATTAAAAGAGAATTTTCACGTAGAACCTGGGTAAGCTGCACAGGGTGTAGACAAGAGTATATTCTCCCAGCCTGTCTGTCGAGGGCAGCCTTGAAGCCTACACTGGATTGTCTCTCTGGGACAATTGTACAAAGAAGAAGCCTCCAGACTGGGACACGGGGCAGGACCAGCGCTGTGGTCGGTGACTGGGCCTCTTCTGGGTGGAGAACCCGGGTACACCGTGGTCGCTCAGAGATGATGTGTTTACTGGGTCCTCGGTCATCTTCACAGGCAGCCCGGCGGGCTGAATCTTGCAGGCAGGGCTCTGTGGAAAACTGGCCCTCCTGCTCTCAGCATGCTGCTGCGGCCGTCGGTCGCCCCCTGCCCTCTGCTGCAGCCCAGCTCCACGTGGTGACAGCTCTGCACACGCGCCCCTTTGTATCTGGCCCTTGCTTCTACCCCTGTTTATTTCCTGCCTGACACCATGCAGTTACCAGCTCTCTGCCTCCTCGTGGAGCACACGCCCCCTCGTCCCCACCAGGCTAATGAGGCGATTAGAGGGATTTCATGGTGACCCTGTGCTTCCTCCACACCTGGGTCACCTGCAGACAGCGGGAACCATGGGGCACACTTTCAGGCGAGCGGTCCGGACTGACAACAAAGAGCAGGAACCCAACCAGCCTCTCCCGGGAGGCTGCTGGGATGGCCACATTCACCGTTTGAGCCTTCCTGGCACAGGAACCAGGAGATGTGGCCGGCCCAGCACACATCAGCAGACGCCAGACAAGCCCTCGTGCAGCAGAAGACACAGCCCTCCATCGCCTTGTCCTGGCTTAAGGCTCCCCTAGTTCAGACCGACGGAGAAGTCAGGAGGGAGCACACCGGTCCCACAGTTCTCCACGTGCTGCTCACACAGCTTCTGTTCCCCTGAAGGCGAACACTCCCCTCCTCTCACCTCTCCCCACGTTCCTTGGGCTCCTTCCCGTCGCCAGCATTGCACGTCCTCTCTCCTTTTATGACCCAGAGCCTTTCCGTCTGGTTAGGGCCCACACGAAATGCCTCCAGGTCTCTTTCAGAGGTGACCTGTCTGCATTGTGGTCCTGAGGTTCTGGCAGCAGTCTGAAGCATGGAGGGATGTCTTACCACTGAACAGCCCAGGAGGGGGACGTGGTTTGAGAACCAACATCCCGGGGTGTGGTGTGTGGCTCTTTGTCTGTGGGGTTTCTGTTCTTTGCTAGTGGCAGCAGCATCGCTCCCAAGGGCACCTGTGTGCCCTTGGCTGTGTAGAGTCCGTGTGCGTGGTCTTGGTGACGTCACGTGGCCCCAAGTCTGGGTGACCCCAGAGCCTGCGTGCCTGGTGCTTTGCTGCCTTGCTTGCACCCTCAAGAGCCTTCTGCCTCCTGGAGTCAGTACTGAGCTGAGTAACAGGTAGATGGATTCTGTGAAGAGTGTTTTTTCCACGTGAACAGGTAATTCTCTGTGTAACAGAAGTAGACTTGGCGCGGGAGGTGTTTTGGTGCCTGTGTGGAAGGATTTGATCTGGAGCCAGCAGAGCAGCAACCCTTCCTGGAGTAGGTTGGAGACGCTTTCTGCTCCTGAGACAGATCTTTGAGAAGAGACAGCTGCGGGCAAGATGTGGGTCCGACTTTTTCTCTCGTTTCCTTCCCAGTCTAGGCAGAGGGTGCAGGGGAAAGGGGCTGGGCTTGGAGGATCAGGTCGTGTGGAGTGTGGGGAGAGATGACAGACACGCGGCGCCCAGCCGGGCTTGGAGTCGTTGTCCAGTAAATGCTGTTCCCTTCTCCCTGACCGCTTCTCCCCGAGTCTGTGAGCAAACAGTGCAGGCTTCACAGACGCGTCCTGAATGCTCCCGCACGCCTGCGCCCTGTGCCGTTGGTCTCAGTGCTCCTTGGTCTTCCGTAAGGCCTGTGTTTCCAGCTCCTGGTGGAGGTAGGGTGCTCACAGCCTCCAGGGTGGACCCTGCTCACTAGTTGGGACTCCTGAAATAAGCCCAAAGTGACCATTTTCATCTTCCACCCTTTAGTCTCTGAGATTGAAATGCCAAATGTGCATGATTTACAAACAGAACAATACAGGGTGTTGTTCTCATTGATCAAAGCCGCCCCGGGTCCACGTGACAGCACGTCAGGTGTCTGATGACACCCCTCGTCTGCTCTCTCCTCGCTGCTGATAATAATAGTCAGCGCTTCCCGAGTGCCTTCGTGATCGGTTCTCTGATACTCGCTTTGGTTCGTTGGTTCGTTTCATCCTTTGAGAGTAAGCAGACTGGCACTGGGAGAGCTGGGTGCCTTGAAACTCAGAGAGCAGGTCCCATGGCCACTGCAGGGCGGTGCTGGGTCCTCCCCCACCCGAGGTGGCTCTGCCCTGGCAGTTGGGCCCAGGCCGCACTGCGCCGGCGCCTCCAGATGCCCCACGCCCAGCCCGGCATCTGGGTGACTTTTCTCTCCCCCCAGGTTCTTTTCAAAATCTGGCTCATCCAGCTGCCTAAACATGCAGTAGAGACCGGCCAGCCCAGAGAGGAGGGCAGTCACGTCTGTCACCACAGCCAGTGGTGACAGCAGGGGTCGCGGTTGCCCATGTGGCACTCAGCCCCAGCCGGGCTCCCGTAGAGCCAAAGGGCCGCCTCCTCTGGTCCTCCGTGTCCTCAGGTACTGTCCCTCCCCAGAGTGGGGCAGGGTAGGGACTCACACCAGGCCTCCTGGCATCACACTGTAGCTTCTCCCATCCTTGGCATCAGGTCTGCCCCGCGGTTCAGGTGGAAACTCCTCGCAGCCTATCCCTTGCCCATGTGCAGGTGTGACGATCCAGACCACCCACCTTCTCTGACCCACCAGCAAGCCCTCCAGTGGCCCCAGTCCAGGGTCGCCTTTCAGCGAGCCCGTCCTTCGGCCTGCTGGGATGTTGTGGGTGTCCTTGCGTCCGTTGTGTTAGCTGTCCCTACTGGCTTTCTGTCTGCAGGTATGATAAGCACACCTCGTAATGTCATGCAAGTCACCGATGATAGTGTGGAGCAGGACAGGCCCAGAGGGACTGGTGCCGGAACCCTGCCCCGAGCTCATCTGTCTCAGGCAGTATTCACGGGATGCAGTCACACCAGCTCCAAAACTTCCATCGTCTCCATGTCCAGCCTGTGCTTTTCCATCTTGACAGTTTCACAGAGAATTAGACTTTATAAAGCGTTGTTTTCCCTTCACACAACCCTTGCCCCATCCCGTAGAGGCCTTTCCTGACATGTAAGGAATCTCAGCTTAGAGGAAGCCGCCGACTCTGGAGGGCCGTCACGGGAGGGCACGCTGGGCCATCAGAGTCCTCGGCTACATCCTGCTGGGACCTGTGGAAGGTTTTTGGCACTTGGGTAACCCTGAAGCTCCACGCACTTCTGGGGTTCTCCCTCAGGGTGTCGCTCTCAGACCCCGGCTATCTCTGGGCATTGTCTCTGTCCCCCTTCCAGCACGGCGCCTCTCCAGGCGGCAGGGTGGGCCGGCATCTCCCTGCTAATCACCTGGGACCTGCACGGCCTGTGCCTGGCTCCTCGCGGGGGCTGGCGCTCAGGGGTGAGGCCGAGACCCACTTTTCCTCCATCTCTGTGTCCACGAGCCACTTAGGCACTTTGCTGGGATAGCACATACAGCCCTGACAGGGCTCCCCTGGAATGCAGTGTCTTCTGGGGCCCTGGATTACAGATGCTCGAGTTGGTTTGATCCTAAGATGCCACAGAGAAGGCATCCTTAAGACAGGCTGCCCACCAGTGCCTGTCTCTGCCAAAACAGAAGCTGGGGTTAAAGAGCCTGATGCACTTCCTTCCCTTGCGTGGCTGTCAGAGGCCTGACGGTGTGTGTGCCTTCAGTGCGCCGGCCTTCCCGTCCACACTAGCGGATTCTGTGCCTGGATGACTTTGTTGCACACGGAGGGCCTGTCACCTTCTCCCTGGAGTTATCAGTCACTTTCACTGTCACCCGAGAGGCGCCCAAACCCCCTCAGATTCGGGGCCTTTCTTCATCCTCAAGGGTCGGGGCCAGGCAGGAGGGTACAGACCTGGAGGCGGCCGCAAGCCATCTTTTCAGTGGCTATGACTTGACTTGCTTTCATATTTAAGTTTGCTGACCACCCCCATGGTTCTTACCTGCTTGTGTGTTAATGTTTGGTGGGCCTGTTACCCGGCCAGCTTGCCAGCATCACCATCACCATCACCATTATCATGTACTCTCTAAATTGGCCAGTAGAGAGTGTTCTGAGAGTCTGAAGGAAAGTTCTAGAGGGAGATTTCAAGACCATGGGGGAAAGAGTTCTTGTCCAACGGCTGGGGTAACTGGATAACTCTTGGGAAGAAAAGGTTGAATTTGCCACATCCTACCATAAACCAAAACAAAATCTAGATAGAATTAAAGCAGTGGAAAGTGAAGTCACTCAGTCGTGTCCGACTCTTTGCGACCCCATGGACTGTAGCTTACCAAGCTCCTCTGTCCATGGGATTTTCCAGGCAATAGTACTGGAGTGGATTGCCATTTCCTTCTCCAGAGGATCTTCTCAACCCAGGGATTGAACCCAGGTCTCCCAAATTGTAGACAGACGCTTTACCGCCTGAGCCACCAGGGAAGTAATGTAAAATTAAAGCAGTAGCAGGCTCAAAGAAAATTGTTATTCAGTTACTAAGTTGTGTCCGACTCTGTAAGACCCCATGGACTGCAGCATACCACGCTTCCCTGTCCATCACCAACTCCCAAAGTTTGTTCAAACTCATGTCCATTGAGTCAGTAATGCCATCCAACCATCTCATCTTCTGTCACCTTCGCATCAGGTAGCCAAAGTATTGGAGCTTCAACTTCAGCATCAGTCCTTCCGATGAATACTCAGGGTTGATTTCCTTTGGGATTGACTAGTTTGATCTCCTTTCAAGAAAGACAGTATACTTGAATATTTTAAAAAGCTGGAAATAGGAAGACTTTTCTAAGCATGATCCTAAAGCTATAAAATGTAAAGTATTGAGAGACTAGACAATACATAAAAATGCATTGTTATCTGATAAAATTTACAATTCTGTCCTGCAAAAGCATGCCATGTGTTAGACTGCCTTTTTACCTAGGATGGTTATCTCTGAATTTATTGGTGACGTTGGGAGAAGGTCCTGAGAGCTCTCCTTCCGGTGGGCATCCTTGCAGGTGTCTGGGTTTCCCAATTAGGCCGGATTTCACCTCATTGGCAGTGGAAGTGGCATCTGCCTGTCCTGCTGGGTAATCCAGCCTGGTAACGAGGGGGGGTTATCCAGCCTTCACTACAAGGGAGTTCCCTGTGGTTAGATAAACTGATCTGTTGCTTGGTAACCACGGGATTACTCCGGTGGATGCTCAGGATGCCCACTTGAGAGGGGCTTGGGTATAAGGAGGGCAAGAAAGTTGGCAAGTTTCTGGGAGAACTGCAGCTTGGCAGGAGAAGGAGCCGAGGCCCCATGCACCCGTCGTTTCATCTTCCCATCTGTACTTCGCCCGTTCGGGCGCTGGGCCCCAGAACAAAGGAAAAGCAGGCGGCGAGCCGGCCGAGTGAAAGGAGGGTCCCCTCAGGTTGTCTCCTGACAGCAGGGGGAACCCGTGCAGGGCTGACCCTGAGGCCCTTCCTCCCGCAGGAGAGATCCCAGCCTGGAAGGCAGGACCCCCTGTTTGCTCTCTGGACAGTCAGTCAAGAGCTGGAGTTTGGGTCTCAAGTCGGAAGAATAGTGATTAGAGTAAAATCGTAAAACAGCTAGGAGATGTTGAGATCATAACCTCAAGACAAGCACATCCAGCTTTCTGCCAGCATCTTCTGCCTCAGTCAGGGTAGACTCGGAGACCCTGAGAAATGTTCCTGATCAAGGCACCACTTGCCCACCAGAGGTCACCCTCCAGAGTCCCAGGCCTGGATCAAGGGTAGGAGCCACCCCCAGGTCACCTTCCCAGCCCAGGCCTGGCTGAGTTTGTCAGCCAGGAAGGACCGATCTCCCATGACTTGGAGGCAGACTGAGGGGGGACCTCGGGGGCGGCGTGTGTATACAGTTAGGCATCACACTGTGTGTGTGTATATACACTGGTACATCGCACACGTGTGTATGTATACAGTTACACATCACTGTGTGTGTGTGTATAGTTATGCATCACTTTGTGTGTGTATGTGTGTATACACTGGTATATCGCACACGTGTATGTGTATACAGTTGTGTGTCTGTGTATACACTGGTACATTGCACGCGTGTGTGTGTGTATACAGTTATGCGTCACGCTCTGTGTATACACTGGTACATCGCACATGTGTGTGTACAGTTACGCATCACTCTGTGTGTGTGTGTACACTGGTACATTGCACGCATGTGTGTACAGTTATGCATCACTGTGTGTGTGTATACACTGGTATATTGCACGCATGTGTGTGTACAGTTATGCATCAGTGTGTGGGTGTGTATATACACTGGTATATTGCACGTGTGTGTGTGAACAGTTATGCATCACACTCTGTGTGTGTGTATATACACTGGTATATCACATGCATGCGTGTGTACAGTTATGCATCACTGTGTGTGTTTATACACTGGTACATTGCACGCGTGTGTGTACAGTTATGTGTCACTCTGTGTATGTGTGTGTATACACTGGTATATTGCACGTGTGTATGTGAACAGTTACGCATCACACTCTGTGTGTGTATACACTGGTACATTGCACACGCGTGTGTGTGCAGTTATGCATCACTGTGTGTGTGTGTGTGTGTATGTGTATGCACGCGTGCGCACTGGTGCATCGGCATGGCCTCTGATGCCAGGTCTGGAGCCCAGCGGCCTGAGCCCCCGGGCTGGAAGCAGGCCGCATCCTTGCTCTGCGCCCGCACTGCCAGCAATTAGCGTATTAATCCCCGTAAGATGCCGGTTATTTATGTTGCCTTAACAGTGGCAGGAGCCAGCATCGGAGTGGTAGCGCTTAGGCTGCTGGGAGGATATTTTGACTGAAATTTTGCATATTTTGAAACTCGGGTTGTTACATTTAAAATTATACATGATGTGAATACCTGGCTTCAAACAAGAGGGGGAGAAAAAGCATTCCTTCCTGTCAGAACCTTTCCAGTCTGTCTGTCATGTCACCCGACTAAAAATAAACCGCACGCCTGGGAACTGGCAGCATTCCGTTTGGAACACGCTGGGCACATTCAGCAGCAGGCCCATTTCCCACTGTGTGCCACCCGCACATGAGCCCCGAGCGTGGACAGACCTCCACCAGGGCCTGGGGGTCAGAGCCACTGCCCATCTGAAAGGGTGAGCCCAGCGCTGACATCAGGACCCCAGAGTCGGTCCCAGCTCTCCTGTGGCCTGGCAGGAGTCTCGGCCTCTCTGGACCTCAGCCGCCCTGGTTCTAACTGTGGTTGTCGGCAGCCCACGTGCTGGCCACCAGCCAGCCCTCCATCTGTCCTATTCTCTTTCATGTTCATAAAGCCTGTGAACTACATTTCAGGGATCATCCCCATTTTTCAGATGCGGAAGCCCAAGTTCCGCGTCGACGTCATTCAGCTAGTGAGTGACAGAGCAGGGCTCCAGGCTCGGTCCCCACTTCACGCTGCAGCTCTCCCCTCACAGCTGCCCCTGTCCCCCGGCCTCCGCCCGCATTGCCCCACTGAAACACCCCTGTGAGGCACGAAGGCCTCCTCCATGTCAAATTGCGGTGGTTTGTCATCCTTGATCCTGCTGGGGCCTCCTGTGCCGCCCGATGGTTTCATCTGGGACCAGCTGGTGGGAGGAGCTCAGGCTGGAGTCCACGGCCCATGTGTGCATTGGGCTTACAGTCTTGGGGCGGTATTTCCCCTCCTCTGGCCTCAGTTTCCTCGTGTGTAACGTGAGATGGTGACCGAGCCTGCCTTGTGGAGTGACAGTCCTCCCCCGAGCCAGCTCTGACCACCTCACCACGCCCTGTCCTGCGCTGACACACAGCCAGCTCTGACCACCTCACCAC
>NW_024070209.1:101289789-101432630 GCF_014754425.2 Oryx dammah | reverse complement strand
CGCCCTGTCCTGCGCTGACACACAGCCAGCTCTGACCACCTCACCACACCCTGTCCTGCACTGACACACACGCGTGTTACTGCAGACGCCTTACCCTTAACCATAGGGTACTGTCCAGCCTCGAGTCTTCTTCCCCGCACAGGTTGGCTTTCCATTTCTCCCCGTTTGTGACAGTGGAAATGTGACTGGCATGGATTGAGACCCACCCCACCCGCCCCCGGCCCGCGTCGCGTGCACCCCGCCCTCTGCAGTGTGAGCGTAAAGGGAGATGGTAGCTTTAACCTAGTTACAGACTTTCTAATCACTTTACCGGCACAGTATTAGTCTCGTAGTTAATTCCTGGGCTTTGAAGGAGCTCTGTTGTATTTGTTTTCAGTCTGATGTATCCTCTGATTTTTACAGCAAAGGGAATGCCGTCGATGCAGGTGGCAGAGGGTAGCGTCTGCCTTCTTTCAAAGTCCGCGCTGTTGCCACCTCAGGGTTGAAGGCACCATGGGCACAGCAAGATGGACCCTCTGGTGACGACCCTGTTGTTTTGGATAAAATCCTGTCTTAAGAAGCATTATTTTACTCTTCAGTTTTCATAATCATTTTTTCTGTGTATGATTGAACTTCTACAAATTTCCCCCTCTGATCTTCCGATCAAATAAATGATGAAGCGGCTGCCTTTTGAAACCAGTTACTAGGATTCACCATCTGACATTGATTTTCAGGCTTTGGGATTTTCCGTGCGGGTTGAGTCCATCCCTCGTGCAGACGCCGCACCGCCGTCTGCCCAGACACACCTGGGTGTGGGACTTTTAGGGTCAGAAATGATTTATTATTACCAGAGGCTCTTCAGTCAGGGAAGAGGTGTTGGTGGCAGACACCACAGCCGCCACCAGCCTCCCAGCCGGGGCCCCAGGAGGCAGCCAAGGGCAGGGGCCTCCCAGGCACCGGCGTGCAGAGTGTTGTGAATTTCAGGGCGGGTTTTCCCCCCACCCTTCGGCAAACTGCTGTATCATACACCTCATTTGCCATCAGAGTATGAGTGTGTTTCATTCTTTTCTTTCCGTGAAAACAACACAGAACAAAGCCTCACTTTTAAAAATGCCATGATATTTTGCCACCGTTATGAAAATCTGTCAGCAGCGTATCTAATCTTGCGGTGCATAGAATATCAAAACAAACGCTATTGAAGGGATTGTACTTCTGTTAATACAAAAATGTCAGTTCCGCACTCTCGGAACCAGCTGCCATCCGCCTCTTCCCAAATGGAGAAGGAAAAAAGAAATAATAATAAAGTTTCCTTTCTCCGCCCGCGGCCACCCCACTGTCACTGCTCTCCAGGCCTGACCTTCAGAGGAAGAAGACCCAGAGTAAGCAGCGCCTGGCTGAAATCTTGTGTTCCGAATATGCCAGCGGGATGGAGACCGGCGGCGCCAAGGTCAGGAAGCAGAACACGCGCGCGGGGCCGGCCAGCCAGCCCCGCGGCGCCGCCCGCACCCCGGGCCCAGCCTCCGAGGGCACAGATTAAACACACCCCCCCTCCCACCCCAGGCCTCCCGGAGGGACAGGGAGACGTCCCAGAAAGTATGTTAACCTCTGCCTGCACAGGGTGGGCCCTGGAGTGGGTGTCCTGTTCTCATCAGGAGCCCTGTGAGAACTGAGGGTGCCACCACCACCCCCTGCAGACCCCCGTCCCTGTGGGGGCAGGGGTCAGCAGAGGGTGGATTAGCTGATTACCCTGCCTTGTGTAAGACCCCTCTCAGATGTATCCCATCACTGCCTGTAGATCACATGAGCACTTAATCACTTAATGTAAATCCTGACGTCCTTCGGCACCCACCCGGAGGGGATCCTGCCTGGTGATGCCGTTCTGAAGAAGTTTCACCGTTCACTTTAAGCTGCCCTCTACACGTATGTTAGCCTGAATTTTGTAAAACAGGATTTTAAAAACTGGAATTGGTAAAGAGAAAAGACTATCAGATCCTTTTCTTGATGTATACAAATGCTTTATTAAAAAGGACCAAATGAGCTTTTGGTGTCGGTCACAAATGCCTCTGGGGTCTCAGTTCCCGCGTATGCAGGCAGCTCTGAGCGCCCACGTCACACTCACCTGCTGCTCTGTCCTTCTTGTCAAGAGGAAAACGTACTTTCTTGGGACTAATTGATTTACTGTTGCCTTTTTCTAGTTTGCCTTTGAAGTCAAAAGGCACTATTGTCCTGAGCGTTCTCTTCCATCTTGAGCTCCAGAAAGGCTCGGTCTGTACTGCTGCCCGGGCCACAGCTGCCCCGCCCCAACTGTGTTTTCTGGGAGGTCTGAAGGAGAACCCCCCGGGTCGTATTGATTTCCCAATAAATGTAAGATTTGGGCGGGGTAACTCCAGTGGCCCAGAAGAGGGGAGCATGGCCTCCTGGCCTCAGGCAGTAGGGCAGTACTCTCTCCACCTCTCCTCTTATTCTCTCCCCCATTCTCTGAAGTTACTAGCACAAGTGTGGAGGTCCCCCTAGCCCCTCCAGAGCCACGTGAGCTCAAGGGCCCAGCGAGGATGGTGAGCATTACACAGGCAAGTGGTCTGCAGGAGCCATGGGGATCGGGGAGGCCTCCTGGCCTCCATCCCTCAGGTGTAAGGTGAACGTGGCTGGACATCCCACCAGAAGGGATGTGTCCTGAAGGTGAGGGTGAGTCTCAGAAGCCCTGGCCCACCAGTGCAGGGAAAATGTGACCTCAGAGACTTGGCTGTCACATCGGAATTAATAGGGATCTTTGGTGAAATCTGTAACGATAATAAATAAATACACTTGCAGCACACGCCATACTGACTCTGGGTAAATCTGCCACCTACTTTTTATTTCCATATGTGAGGGTCCACAAGATTGGGATGAGAAAAGGGGGGATCAAACTTTGTCAACAAAACCCAGCTGTCTGAGAGAGGGTTAATGCCAGTGATCTGGAAAGATCAAAGAGAAACTCTGCTTTCCGCCTCCCCCCACACAAAGTACTCATTCCATGAAAGGAGGAATCTGCCCTGGGAGCGGGCAGAAGTGCCAGCACCCTGCAAAGCATTTAAGTGACTGTAATTTTGAGATCTAAACTTCCTCTTCATGTGCTGAGACTTAAGTGAAGGTTTCTTGCCATGGATGTTTTCTGGCCTGTTTCTAAGTAGAATCAATACATTACCCCCAGTTAATAAAGAAACATGGATTTAGCAGATTTAGGGTTAATATTATCTAAATTTAAATAACCTTAAAATAAATCTCTTTCTCTCTTATTATGGCTCTTGATAGATTATGTATTTCAGGCATCCATTAGGGAAAGCTTTAGCCTAATTCCACTATACATATCCTAATTTTGTGTGTATTTCTAATCTTGCTCTTTTTCTAATTTCCCAAACTTACCTCTTTCTCTGTCTTGTAAACCTGATCCCCATATTTAGAAGTCAGAATCTGGACATTTCATGGAATGTTGCAGCCTAAAGCTTTTTTCCCTCGTGGGCTTGTAAAATGCTCTTTTTTAATTCCAGACATCTTCATGTTTGGAACCCTGTGGGCTGCACATCTTCACAGCGGCGCCCATTCTCACGCACTAAAGGGCAGAGAGTCCTCGGTGAGTGATTAAGGAAGGCCGCGCTGATGCAACGCGAGTGGCATTTTCCACTTTCAGAGAAGTGGAGCCAACCAACTCTCAGCAAAGGACATTCTGACAAAGCCCGGTGGATTCCTTTGATTTTTTTTTTTCTCCCCACTGTGGTGAAGGGAGGCGAGATTTAGGGAAGAGAAAAGTCAATGAGAGCCCCTTAAGGCAGGTGTATCCAAACTGCTAGCACCCTAGGTATTTAGCACTTGAGCCCTTCAGTGGAAAGTCAGCGGAAGCCATTAGAATCCAACCATGGCTTCCAGGAGACAGAAATTTAAGGCTCCCCCCCCCCTCCACTGGAGAAGTTGTCCTCCTTGCAAAGGGCGCTACACTAGTCTTGTTAAATTGCCTGTGTGACCACGACGCCTTATCTCTTAATCTGCTCCACCAAAGGAGAAGTTCAGAGCAAAGCCTTTCAGCGTGGAGGCCGCTGAGCACCCCTTAAAATCAGCTCGACTTCTCAAACAGGCTCGGAAACCTCGCAACAAGACTGCTAGGGGAATCTCAACTTCTTTTCAGCTCTGTTGCCCCTGCTCCCCTGGAGTCTAGGTTTCTAAGCAGGGTGGGGGTGGGTCAGTGGAGGCGCTGAGCCGCTGCTTTCTCAGTGCCTCTTCTATTGTCTTGCCTGCTGGGGGGCTCACACATTCCTTCTTTTTTTTTCTATCTTAAGGGAGAGTTCACCCAGCCCCTAGGGTTGGGAACAGAGAAACCGATTTAGCCTTCTAAATGGATGAAAACCGAAGCCCACCTCACTGCGGAGGTTGTAAAGTTATTATTACAGATGGGAAGTGCAGGACAATTTAAAATACTGTAATTATAAACTTGTCGAGGAGCCTTGTTCTTCATTAGTGTAAGATATGAAATCAGCTCGGAAGTACAAGGACAGTTACATAGTTGGGAATGTGTCTGTGATTTACACGGCCGCTGTGTAAATGTAAGGGTGGTTGCTCCAGTCTATCTCCTTCCCTTGCACAAAATGAAAAGCACACCAGTGCAAGTTGTCCTTTGATAGATTTTTAATATGATTTTAAAGAGTTTTGTTTGGTCTCATTCTTATTCAATGAGATTAATTTAAAGCACTTATCCCCTGGGTTTAAGTCAATCCATGTAGGATTTGGGCAGGGTGTGTTGCATGGGGGTGGGGGTTTGTTTGCAGGAGGCTGTGAGAGACTCTTTCCCACTTCATTAACCCTGAGTTGGGGACAGTCCCCCCGTGCCCCCTCCTCCAGCCAGAGCTGAGGATTTACCAACCCCCATTCACATGCAAAAGAACTCGAAAGCCGAGGGGCTCCTTGACTTAATTAGCTGCTGTGCATTTGGCAAAATTAGAATAATACCCTCCTCACCCTAGGAGAGAAAAGGGGAGGCGAGAGGGTGCTGGCGGGGAGGCGGGAGGAAGCTGTAGCAGAGGCCAGCTGAGGGGAATCAAGAGTGGAATCCGAACCCCACCCCTCCTCCACCAGGCAGTCCTCTCCTGGAGCAGTCCACCGAAAACCCGGAGTGGGGCTGGGCTTGCCGGCCCCCAAACTTCCCAGCTCCAGGCGCCTCCTGGGAGTCTGAGCTGCAGGTGGTGTGTGGGAGGGGACCACCTGAGCCCACCTCCCTTGTGAGCAGCGGGGCCCCAGGAGGTAACCTTGGCCCTTTGAACAGGAACGTGAGGTCTGGAGTCTGGCTGGAGACTGAAATCCCTGTCCTGAGACCTGGAGTCAGAGGCTGGGGGCCCCCTGGGGCAGACAACGGGGGTTCGGCTTCCCTCTGGGTCGTGTCCCCAACATGGTCGTGGGGTGAAGGGGCAGTGAGAAAATGGGGGCGTCAGGTTCCCCAGCGAGGGCTCGTCAGGTCCTACCCGGGGCAGGGGCCGGGAGCTGCCTTGCCGGCCGCTGATGCACGCGGCCGAGGCGCAGGGCGGAGAGGCCCACGGGGGGAGCAGCCTCGGAGCCCATCTGTCGGCCCCCGTGCCCGGCCGGCCGGTCACCAGCTGCTGGCGCCCTTGTTGGCGGCCAGATGAGCCGACTCAGCCAGGGCACCGCATCCCGGCCCGCAGCCGAGCCTGCCCGGGCGCTGACCCCACCCCGGCCCCCGGGACCGGCTGAACAAGGCGGAACCAGATGGAGAGGCAGGAGCAGGTGGGGGAGCCGCGCGCTCGCCTCACTATAGAGATGGGAAGACTGAGGCCCGGGAGGGGGACTCCTGCCTCCAACCGCAGCTCCCAGGAAGAGAGGGAGATGAGTCACAGTGCTTCCTTACTGAGGGTGAAAAGAGCCTGAGTCCCAGAAGCGGGAAAGGAATCTTTGGGAGGAATGGGGAAGGGCCGAGCGCGGACCGACCAACGGAGCGCGCGGACAAGCGCCTGGTCATTTGTAAGAAGTTTATTTTCGACATTTAAAAAAAGAGAGAACCCGAGGGGTCTGACTGTCCCCCAGACGGAGGCTGGACGCGGGGCTTGGGGTGTGGGCGGGCAGGTCCCCTGGCCTCGGCCTGCCCCGCCTGGGACGGCGGGCGGTGGGTGGGCGCAGGCCACAGACTCACTGATTCACAGACACAGTCACGGGCTGATGGGTCACGAATAAATAACTTCATGTACACTTTGCACACGGTATGTACAGCTCTACTGCCGGCCCTGGCGCGGGGGTGGGGGCGGCGGGGCGCTCCGCACTCCCCTTCCCCTCCGTGTGTCAGGGCTGCGGGGTGAGGGCTTGGTGTACAGCTGGAACGGGAAGGGGGAGAGCGCTGCAAAGAGGTCGCCCCACCTGCTCCCGGGAGGGGGCGCGCCGGTGGCGGGGTTGGGGCGAGGGATGGTGAGGGGATAAGACGTATGTACACCGGATGGAAGTGGCTCCCTGATGGAGTGACCGGGAGAGAGGACGGCGCGGGAGAGTGGTTAGGGGGACTCAGTCCGGGGGTCCGGGCCTTAGAAGACTTGGCATTTGGCCCTTCTGAGGACGCTGGGCCCGACGACAGGGAGGGCCGGTCGGGGAGCCGCCCCCGCCCCGGGAAGAGGCGTGAAACCCTGCGCCCTCCCAGAGCGCGCGGGGAGGGTGGGTGGCCAGCGCGGAGCCCCGGGGCCGGGGGCCGGGTGCGCCCGGGCGGGCGGGCGGGCGTTCACCGAGGCTGCGCGGCGCGCGGGAGGACGCCGGCCAGCGGGGGCAGCGGCGGCGGCGGCTCGCTGGCGCCCTGGAGTCCGTGGATGAGGATGCGAGGGACCAGAGGTCTCTGCAGCGCGGGCGGCGGTGCGCTGGGCCCGCGGTACAGATAGAGCGCGGCGCCGGGATCCAGGTTGGAAACCAGACTCTGCGGGTAGAAATAAGGCGACGGGAACATCCGCTGGAGCGCCGAGTAATTGCCCGCCTCGGCCAGCAGCTCCAACCCGACGGCCGTCTGTCGCTTCCACTTAGTCCTAGGGACCGAAATAAACGCGCAAGGCAGGGATCAGGACTGGGGCGCTCGGAGACCCCTGCCCCTCAGAGTGCCTGCCCCGGAGAGCCTGCAGAGAGGCCAGGAGGGAGCCCACTAATTCGTTCATATCACTAAATCACGGGTTTCCGGGCACCGTTATCGCGAATTAAAGGCATCTATGCTATTAATCTTCCACGAACCTTCCATGACTGTCATCCCCGCTTACAGATAAGAGAACTGAGGAGTGGGTCAGATCTCAGGACGGCCTAGAAAGAGGAGACCCCGGGTTCTAAGCTAGGCTGTTTTATCCCCAAAGCCCGGGGTCTAAGCTCGCCACACTTCGCGCAGGGTATCCCAGCCTGGGCGCTTGGAGCGGGATGTCGGAGCTCTCCGCCCCGCGCCCCCGTGCATCGGCCCCCTGGGGAGGCCTTGGAACGAAAGATCACCCCGGAAAGGGCCGCAGGGGGTGCCGGGGTCGGTATGCTCGCGACCGAATGGGGAGCGGTTGATGCTGCCAGCCGCACCACCGGCCCACCGGCCCGGAGACCAGCCTCTCCGCGGGACCACAGTTGGCCACGATTCTGCGGAAGCCCGCGGACCAGAGACCGCGTCGACTGCAGGGGAAGAGCGCACGGCCACATCCGCCGCACCCCGCGCACAGGTCTGAGGCTTGGGGCCAGCCCCACCGTCTGTCCGGTCCCGAAGCCGGGAAGCCCCCATCCGAGTGCCGGCTGGGGTTGGAGGAAGGCAAGGAAGCGAGGCCAGGGCTTCCTGGGTTGCCAGGGCTGTGGCCGGACTCCTGGGTGCACCCGGCCGGTGAGGCAGCCCCACTGAGCCGGACTCAGCCGCACCAACCCCCGTTTTCCTGCCTGAATTATTCATCATCATCATAATTGTGTAATTACTGTAACGGGCCTTAATTATTAATGCCCGAAGCAGTAATCGGTATTTATTATTAATGGGGCAGCGTGTTCTGAGCTTGTTTATGGAAAGCAACATTCCAGCCTCCGCAAAGAGTGTGCGGGTGACTGTGGGTGTGTTTGTATTAGCGAGTTGTGTCGACGTGAGTGTGTGACTGGATTGAGCGTATGGCTGTGTGTGTTTTGTATGCGTTTATATTTCTCTTTATCCTGCGAATGTCTTGGGAAGGAAGATTAGGAAACACCAGGTTTGAGGCCAGTGCCCAGCACCAATTTTCCAGTCCCCCAGGCCCCAAGGAGCTAGATCTGGGCCCCTTCCTTCCTTGAGTTTCAGGGACTAGAAAGACTGGGGAGGCCTGAAGAATCCTGGGAAAGCTCAGTGCCACCCCCTCTACCCCAGCAGCTGCCCAGGGCTGGAGGGAGGTGGCCTGGGTGGGCAGGCTTGGACCTCCCGTGGTCCACATGTCTGTCTGTCCACTTGATTGAGTCCTGTCTTTATCCCTCACTGTGGGCTTCGGGCAAGGCTTTCTCTCTCTGTCCGAGGCCTCACTTTCCCAGTTTCACAGAATGGGGAAAGCTCAGAGGTCCTCCCGGCTGTCAGACCCGTGTCCCGGCAGGTCCCATGGAGGGGCGGGGAGGAGAGGGACGGGGCCTCACCTGCGGTTCTGGTACCAGGTCTTGACCTGCGTGTCGGTGAGATTGAGCGAGGCTGCGAGCTCCATGCGGTCCTGCACGCTCAGGTACTTCTGCCGTTCGAAGCTGCGCTCCAGCTGTGCCAGCTGGTGGTCGGTGAAGGCCGTGCGCGCCTTGCGTGGCTTTTTCAGGCGCACCGGAGGGCTGTCCCTGGAGCTGGAGATCTCCCGGTCGCCCTCCTCCTTCACTGCAGAGACACAGCCGTGCATCAGGGCCCAGCCTCACCACCCGCCCGCCCTTACGGTCTTGTAAATGTGGCTCCTGGTGTTGGTGGCCCCGCTGCACTCGAGCCCGTGGGGCCACGGCGAAGCTGCTCAAGGCTGAGACCTCCCAGCCCTCAGACCGAGGAGGACCGACACCTCTGAGGAGAAGTAACCCAAAGCCTAGAGAGAACTCGACCCAGCTCCCACACTGCACGGGCACTCCCTGGAGGGATTAGTGGACTGACTGGGTGGATCTGCCAGGGGAGGGGAGTGGTGGGGAGGGGACCCAGGAGTTCCAGCCTGGTGGGCTGCTCCGGTGCATGCTCCGGGGTTTAGGACTGTGCCCCCGATTCTCTGGCTGCATCTGGGCCAGGAAGAGAGGAAGCTGAGGGCCAGAGTCTGGGGAGAAGAACCCATGTTGAGGGACAAAAACCTGTTCACCCTGGAGTGGACAGTGGTCCTGAAGGACACCCATATCTCATCTGGCCCCTCGTTGGGTGCAAATCTATAGGGATGGTTCCCCTGTTTCTTAAATTAAAACAGTGCACAGCGCAAAATGCAAACTGCCAGGTGCCCGATTTGGGAGCACAAAGCGTTTGGAAAAATAAGTGACATGTTTACCCCTCAGATGCACACATCTCTGAGGTCCGTGTGTCCTTGTCATTTGCCTACGGTAGCTGCCCTGTGTTTCCCCCGATGGTCGAGACACACCAGCAAGGTCCCCGCTCCTGAGTCACAAGGATGGGACTGGACAGTGTGGTTTCTTTTTTTCCCCAGCACTTTCCTTTAGAATTGACTGCACCGAAAATGCACACTTGCTGGAGCAAGCTCAATGACCTCCCTCCTTCTTCCCCTAAAGTGATGATATCACCAGAGACCATCTCCCCAAAATGGGCATGGGGCTTCCCTCCCTCTTTTTCTCTATTTTTCCTTTATGCTGAGTTTCATTGAGCATGGCGTTTGCAGTGACAGGGTTCAGCTGAATGAGAGTTGATTTCTCTCTGTAGGAAACAATAATCTGGTTAATTGAGCCACGAGGGAGCAAGACTTTTCAACCAGAAAGCGGTTCAAGACTGGGAGGGCGCCGGTCACTGGGTACACCCCAGCGACTGAGCCGGGAGAGCGCTAGCCGGTGAGAAACCGGTGAGAAACCGGTGAGAAACCGGTGAGAAGCCGGTGAGGGGGGGGGGGTCCACGCCTTCCCACTGCCTCCTCCAGACCAGCTTGCCAGCCTCTCCCTGCCCTCCTGGACTCAGGCCACATTGGGGCAAGGCTGCTCAGGAGATGGGGATCTGTTAGGATGGGGGGTCTTTTCTGTCTAGGCCAGGCAGGTAAAGTTTGAACAAGTTTGAGGAAACGATTATCTAAACCTCTAACTTGATATTGTGGAAACCTTACTTTTTGACCTCATTGTCTGGCCTATTTGTAAAAACCCCCCATTTCTCAGGACTGAGCTCCAAGGTTGGGGGGGTGGGGTAGAGTTTGAGTTTAGGGTGTCCAGAAGAACGGGTGGCTCCTGGGGCTTTTTCTCTAATTCCTCTCCCAGGTGCAGGCTGAAGCCTTCAGATACACACTCGCGGGTGCCCAGGCTCAACCTCCGAAGCAGGCTCAATCAATCTCAACGCCTGAGAGTTCCAGGCCCCCCTGCCCCAACCCTCCCGGCTGGAAGCACAGTGCCCCGTTCGTTTCTCCATGGATATCGGCTCTTGCAAGCCACGCCGTGCGCTGCAGAATGCCTGACTTCAAAGCCCGGTTCCGCTTCTTTAAATGTTATGCTGAGGAACCTTTGATGCCAAAACTTGGGATAGGACTGACCTTCCCTCTGTGCCCTTCTTGGAGGAGGGACTCTTTGCATGGTAGGTGGATAGGGGAGTCACTTAGCTGCCAACCCTGCGTGTCTGTCTCTCGGTAAGGTCTCCTGCTTCGGGTCTGCCTTTGAGAAATGCTCCAGAGGCGGTTATTTCTTCTCCTTCTTCACCCGGGGACTTTGTTGATGCAAATGTGGGGAAGACCTTCCTCTATCTTCAGCTCCAACCCTATTTAAGTGATATGTGGACAGCCGGCCCTCATCACCACCCCGATCAGATATCATCAGGGACAAGAGAAGAAAATTGATATTCCAATTATCTTAACCGAAACCTTGACTCAAAATCCCACCTATGGGCAAAAAAATAAACAAATAAAGAGACACAAGCCAAACTCTCACCAGCAACACGCGGTGCAGGAGGGTCTTGAGGCTTACTCTAACTATAAATCTGGGTATTGTTGAGAATTATAAATAATAAAATATGGTGTTACACCTATATATTTACCTTGCCTCCCTTGCTCCCCCTCACTTCCCCACCACACACCTCTTTTTCTCCCAGGCAAGTTTTCCTTGTCTCTCTAAACAGACCTGGGGGGAGGAGCAGGGGTCCCTGGGCCACAGGCATCTGGACCCTCTTCCTCCAGCTCCAGCCCAACCTGCCCATCTAGCAAGGCTGGCCCAGGGAGACCTTGGAGTCTCCACCGGTTGCTTGGGGCAGTGGAGGAGGGAATGAGATGTGGAGTGGGGCCCCATATGGGTTTTGGTTTGAGGTCAGGGCGTGTCCACAATGAATTCTTGGTTGGGAGGAGAGTGTTAAATGAGCCTTCCTAAATTTTTGTGGTGACTTAGTGCAAATATGGGTCAGGAGATGTAGGGCCCCCAAAACAATATAGAAGTTGGCTTTATAGGGAAGCTTTATCTCATGGAAAGCATTTCGGGAATTAATTATAAGGCTGAAAGAGCTCTGAACAGCCCCTGCCAGCCCTTCATTTTCTACTGGATGGGGACACAGGGCTCTGAAACTCCTTCCCTTCCTGCCTCGTGACTTCTCCCTGAGAAAGAACTTTGTGCCTCTGGCCTCACCAAAGACCTAAAGTCAAGGCAGTGGCCAGGATGAGAAACAAAATTAAGGAATTCTTTCTCTTCTTCCTTCCTTTTTTCCTTTCTTTCTTCTTTCCTTCCTCCTTCCCTCTTTCCTCTTAGTGCTGATCTCAGCACTCTGGTTAAGGAGGATGGAAAGGAAACTATGGAAAGATTCACGGGGTGAAAAAGCAAGTAAAGGGTCCTGCAACCCCAGTATAGGCTGGGTGCTAGGAGATCTCTGGGTCCCACACACACAGCCCGAAGTTGATTGCTGAGTGCACTTCAAATGAAATCCAGTGAGAACAGTTGGGTGAGCACAGAGACCTCTGAACTCGATCCCAGCCAGCCAGCCGCCTGCCCGACTGCTGTTTCTACTTTGAACTGAGCATTTCTTTTGCACGATTCCCTGGACCCGGATCACACCGGGGGCCAACGGGAGAGAAAGCGGAATTCCCCTCCCCATCTGGATATTCAAATTAAAGGGTGGAAAATTGACTGTTCTCAGCTCTCCAGCTGAAATTTCCTGCTAGGTTTTCCCCCTTATAAAAAAGCATCCGAGCAGAACCCATTGGTTCTTCCGTTGCTTCTGCAAGGTCTTTTCCCAGAGAGCCACTGGCCTGAGAGGAACTTGCTTCTCCCACTGGAGGGTTGGTTAGTCCCAGCCAAAGTTTGGAAAGTTTGCTTTGTGTGTTTTCGGGAATCTCTCCTGGGTCACACAGAATTCCTCTCCTCGCTCGCTCTCTCCGCTGGACTCTGTTGCTCAAAAGCATAACCATGGGGCTGACTGACTGAAAGCTTCAGATGAGACCAGCGGCTCTGCCCGGGCCCGGGGGCGCTCCGGGTGAGCATGTGCGTGTCCCTGCGTGTGTGCACCCCAGTTTTAATGCCGTGTTCAGAAATGGAGCCCCCCTCCCCTAGGTTTTCATCTCCCACTTTCTTACCTTTATACTCAGAGTCCGATGAGGCGTTGCTGCCACTTTTGTCCAGCTTGTCTCTAAAGTCCTCCCCAGCCTTGGCCGCAAGACGGCCCCCAGGGTCAGGAGCAGCTGGCTGCCCGCTGCTAGAGTAGGGTGCACAGGCCGCAAGCGGTTTGCAGTCGGCAAGGATGTCCCTGATCAGAAAGGAGGAGGTCACGGTGCGAGACTGGGCTGGGGCCGAGAGCTGCCCAGGCTGCAGGTGGGAGTCCAAACCTGGTCCCGAAGCCCCGCCAGGCCGCTGGGCTCCCGTCTCCAGACAGTCCCTTCCTGGCGAGGCTGGTGAAGAGCAGTCGCTGCTGCTCTCTGAGCGAGGACTCAGCTCCAGGGGAGAGCGGCAGTCCCCGAGCAAGGGGTCCCCCTTGGGAAGGGCGGGGCTGCCCGCTCGGTGGGAGAGAATGGAGTCGATCCCAAAGCCATTGGAGCCTTCCATAGCCAAGCTGCGACCTGTCCTCCCCAAAAGCTCCCCACCCACCCCCAACCCCAGCCGCCGCTGCCCCTGCCCCTAGCTGCGGGCTGGCATGGGGAAGGCGGGCAGGGAGCCTGCGGGCACCTTGGATGGAGTTCAGCCTTGGGGGAGCCCAGGAGCTCTGGGCCAACCTCCTCTGCGCATTAGATCCAAAAGGGCTCAGCGCGTCTTCTGCAGCATCGCACCGAGCAGCCGAGCCGAGGGGGGGTGGTGGGAGTGTCAGGGAGAAACGGGAGGGAGGGTGCGCCAAGTTGGGAGAGCCAAGGGGGAGATGGACGGCCTGAGCTCCCCTTTGGCACAGAAGAGATGCGAAGACGCTGGAATCTAAATAAAGAAGGGCTTAAAAAAAAAAAAAATCCAAACTGTACGCTTCTTCAAGGCGAGTGGTGGCCGAGGGCAGCGGGGTCAGCACCGCGGATAGCAGCGGGCCCGAGCCGCGCTACCAGCCAGGGGATCGGAGCGCACCTGGCGGCGTCAGCACCGCGGATAGCGGCGGCGGCGGCCCTCGGCGCATGACGCTCCACCTGGCCGGGGAGGTCTTCTCTCCACGCTCCCACCGCTGCGGGGGCCCCGTCAGCACCGTGGACAGCGCCTCCCGGCTCCTCGGTTGCAGCTCTCCGCCTGTCCTCCGCGCGCGCCTTCGCCTCCCCCCCCTTTCCTTTAAAAAATGAACTTGTGTCACTTTTTCTTTGGGGGGGGGTTTTTTTTTTTTTTTCGTTTCTCTTTTTTTTTTTTTCCGTTGTGTTGTGTGTGTGTGTGTGTGTGTGTTTTTAAGGGGACTCGCCCACGTGTCCCCGGAGTGATGACGCTGATTGGCTCTGGCCGATTTTGGGGGTGATGTCACGGCTCCACAAGCCACTGCCCGATTCCTTTCAGTTTGATTAAAAGAGACACTGAATTAATTACAGCACAGACCCAACTGTTTACCGGCGATTTCCACACGGTTTGCTTTCATTAGGCCAGTGATGAGGCTCCTAATGAGGGTGATTAGCCGAGGGGGGTACAGGCGGGCAGGGAGGGGTCCAAAGCCCGGCTGCCGCTGCCACTGCGTTAGGACGTAAGGTTTTTAAGTTTTTCCCCTACACTTTCCCACAGTTATCAAATTATTCTTCCATCGGGCTGTCAATGATACGTTTTCTACCCCCTCCCTACCTCTCTGCCCTGCCGTTTTTTTTTTTTTTTTTTTATTCCCTCTAGCAAAAAAAAGGGACTAAACCCAGCAGAAAAAGAATTGTATGTGTGGAGAAGAGATTTTAATTTGTTGCATCGTTTTCGGGCATTTCCTTTGGGGTCTACATGTTTTTCGTGGAGGAAAATCTGTAGCCCCCCTCTCTGACCTCTTTGGACCCAGTGGGCCTGGCAGGGGTGGGGAAAGCTTGGTGTCTGCGCCTGGAAGGAGACAGAACCATGGCTTCACTGTGGGGCGAGGCTGGAAAGCTGGGCAGGTCGGGTCTGGGACGTTAGAGGGACCCCAAGAAACCCGTGTGGCCCGAGAGGGGCCGCACAAAGAACCCCAACCCAGCCGATAGTCTCTCCTGCGGCGGAGCGTGTCTTGACGGTCGGGTGTTTTTGTACCTCTAAAGAGGAACCTGCGCTAGCTTCTGAGTGCGAGTGTAGACGTCTGCTAACGACTTCATATTTCGCGAGCAGCGAAAGCCCGCCCGAGGATTTGTTTTCAAAGCAGCGCTGGAAATACGGTCTTTTGGCTGTGAATAACTCGCCCCCTCCACCCTCCCCAACTCCGCCACGGTGGTACTCCAGCTCTGCTCCTTTCAGGGTTCGGCCTCCCGCTCGGGGCCCAGGGCTGCGGGCAGATCTGAAGCGCGCCTGGGGCCTGGATCCTCTAGAGGCTACCCCAGGGGTGGGCGACCAGCTCTGCGGTCAAAGGGCGGAGGAAAACCAACCCGCGGGCCTACCAGAGGCGCCCTTCACCCACTCTGCGCCCGGAGCTCAGGTCTTTCCAAGCGGGTAGGCACCCTCCTGGCCCCCCTACCCTTGGGCCCCAAGAAAATACCGTAGCCCCGCTTCAGACTCAGCATCTAAGATCGCTGCGGAATAGCGAAGCGCCCGAATCCCCCCACACCAGAGACCCGGCCGGGGAAGGCCGGTGCAGCTGGACGGAGCAGAAACTTTCTTCTCCCTCGAGCCAGGCCGGCGGTGGCCCCTCGCCCGGCTCCCCGCGCTCTCCCCCTGTGTCTCCTGGCAGATTGGAAGCGGCCTCGCCGCCGGCCGAGCTGGGGGCCAAGACGGGCGGCTCCCCAGGGACGGCGGGCACGGCTCGGCTGCAAGCTGTCGGGGGAGGCGGGAGGGAGGGCGCCGAGGGGCCAGGAGCCCACAGGCCCCCGCCCTGGCCCGGCAGCCGCTGCAGCGGGCGCCTCGCGCGCCCGGCCGAGCCGGGGATTGCCGGTTTTCGTTTGGTGGATGGGGAGGGGGGCATAAATCACGAGGACCCCGGACCGCCCTCGCCCTTCCCGGCCGGTCCTCGACTTGGGCCTCGCTCCCTCTCCAGGCACCTCCGGAGGCTCCGCCACCCCCTCTACTGCTCACCCCACCCCCGCTCCCAGCCCGCTGCCCGCACCTCGGGAAGAATCTCATCTCCCCCAGATCCCAGGGTCCCAGCTTGGGTCAGCGGGCCCGTCATCCTGGGCCTGTTAGAGATCTTGCATGCCCCGGGCCCGAATCCGCGGCATGAGCTAAGCCGCAAGCAAGTCGGGTCCTGCTCCGCCCGTAGCGGTCCGAGCTGGCCCTGCCTTGGGCGGACTTTTTCTGGCCTTGGAGTCTTACGCTGGGGTTTGGATGCCCGGCCCAGCGAAAGCGATGCCTCTGGCGGTGCAAGACACTGCGTGGGTATGGGGGGTGAGTAGTAAAGGTGGGGGGCAACCTCTTACCGTGGAAATAAAAAAGGCTAACCGCTCCCCCCACAACCTGCTGCAGCCCTAGCCGGCTTCTCTGATTCTTCAAGCCCAAGAATACTTAACAGGTTGTTATACTATCATTGGTTTTGAATTATCCTGGTATACGGTGATAAAAACATGTTATGCCATTTATCCCACCTGGAATTTGGATCCAGCCCACTGTCGCTAACATTGTTTTATTCCTATTTGGGGGTTTCCAGCTCCACTACTGTGCCCCCATCTTTTTCTTTTCTCCATCATCAGTCTTGCATCTCAGCCTGTCCACAGCCTGAGAGGTGTGTGTGTACCCACCTAGACTCTTGTTTAGCTGGGAAGAAGCTCAAGAATTGGAACTTTACTAAGGTTCCTGGGGCTCCTGGGTGGGTGATCCACCCCTCACTTTGTGAAAGGAGCCTGATTGGTCCTGGAGGGGTGGACGGTTCAACAAAACTGGATGTGAACCATGGCAGATTAACCTCCGAGAACTTCATTTACAAGGCAGGAAACAGACCTCGCTCCCTGTCTGTCCCTTCTGAGCCCCAGCTCTCTACCCAGCTGTCTTGACCCACCTCCTCCACCCAGGGAAGGGAGAGACTTGGAAGACCTAGGGGAGAAAAGGCAACTGGAGAGATGCGGTCAGATCCAGGACTAGCCCCCTCCAGACCACTCTTCTGGGCTCCAACATCTCCTCCCCAGCCTCCTGCCTCTGGAACCCTCTAGCTTCAAATGCCAGCCCCCTGGCCATCCAGCCCTTTGAAATTGCTTTCTTTTAAACCTTCTGTCTCTCTGTGGACCCAGAGCCCTGCAAAATCCCAAACCCAGCGCCCACAAGGCAGCACCAATGGAGAAAGAGCCATTGCTCTTCTCCAAGGCAAGGGGGCAGCTGCACGGACTGGCTCGCAGAAGGCCCGGGCTCTGTCCCTGCTCCCACTCCGGGCAGCTCATCTCTCTTGCCTGGACCTCAGCTTTCGCTTTGGTCTAAAGACATTAACATCGAGGCTTGTAGCAAGAGGCAAGGATGGGAGAGGCCCATGCCCCCTGTGAAGTGGCCTGTCTATGGACTCCAGGCCCTCTGCCCAACCAGGGGCTCCGGGCTTGGGTTTGGCTTTGGGTCAGGATGGGGCCTGGGCCTCTGGCTGAGCAATGTGTCTTAGCAACTTCCTTATCCGTAGCCCCACCTGCCTCTCCACTCCATGTCACTCAGTACCCCCAGTCCTGAGCATAGAAAAGGCCTTATTTTGGCCAGTTTTGCTCACTGACTTACAGCAGAGTCACACGGGGAGGTGTGCTCAAAGCTGTTTGTAAATGGTCCTCAAGTCTTTTCTTCTTGTGGAGGATTGTGGCTTGAATGCCATCATTCAAGGTTCTGAGTACCTGGGGCCAAGGGCAGCATAACACCAGTGGAGTGAGGTGGCTGGGGATATGGACTCCAGAACGGGCCAGACCTAAAGTAGAATCCTGGTCCTAGAGCCCAGGGCTGGGGCTAAGGTGAGGCAAGTGAGGTGAATAACACAAGTCTATTGAACCTGTTGCCATTAAATATATATATATATATATTTGGCTGAGTGGCCTGTGGGATCTTAGTTCTTTGACCTAGGATCGAACCCAAGTCCCCTGCATTGGAAGTGCAGAGTTTTAACTGCTAGACCACCAAGGAAGTCTGACCCTGTTGCTGTTTTGTCCATCAGAGATTTTTAAATTTTGGTTTCAAAATATTGCATTAAAATATTGTCTGTCTTGGTTACCGAGTTTGGCGGAAAGTCAAAAGGTTTGTGTCCTAGGCTGGGGTTTGCCTCCCTCACCATAGTCCCAGCCCTCTCTGTGACCTTGAGCTTTCTCAGGGTCACTTTCTGGGCTGTATGTTTTTCAGTGGAGTTGCCCACTTCACGTGGCTGTGGTGAGGACTCTGCACTCGGCTCGGATCCTGGAGAATAGTGATTATGCCTTTCACATGACAACTACTAAGAATGATAGCCAGAGCTTTTCCTCTGGCAGGTTAGGTGCCCCCTCCGCCCCCCCCACCCCCCACCCAGAGAAGTCAGCGCTCCGCCCTGCCCTTTGCCTCAGGCCTTCCTACCGAAAGCAGTTTTTAACATGGTGGGGACAAGGGATTTGGGCAATATGGGACAAGGGATTTGGGCGATATGGGCCAAGCTTGGGTGCTAATATCTTTCTGCAAACAGATGGGCTGGACAAGGATTTGGACAGTTTGTGGGTTTCAAGGTCATGCTGCTCTCAATCACTTTTGTTGGTTCAGCTCAAAACCCCATGGAGCTCCTGAAACCCGAAAGAGAACATATTCTTTCTTTTCCTCTGTTCTTCTCTCCCTCCCTCCTACCTTCCTCTCTCCTCTTACCCTTGCCCCCCTCTCTTTCTCTTTCCCTCCCTTCCTCCTTCCTTCCTCCCCTGTAAACATGCATTCGGTCCTGCACACCGAGCGCCATGCTCCCTGCTGGCGATGTCACCAGGGCAGGATGGGATGGACTCTCATGCCTCAATCTCACAGAGTGCAACGACGCCCATCAACCTAAATTTGTCTCCAAAGATTATTTCCCAATTGTGAATTCACGTTTTTAAATTGCTTGCATTCAGTTCTAGGAACCTGTATAAAAAGCCAACCTAGATTTTTTTTTCTCATATAATGATGATTTCGAGCATCAAAGTGTTTCCCAAGTAAAAAGAAATGCAGGCGAAAGACGGTTTTGGTTCAGAAGGATGAATGCAAGAGAGGGGTTTTGATTGGAGACACAGACCTGTGTGTCTGTCACCAGGCCCACTTTGGCACCCGAGCTGCTGGTCTGCTTGCTGTCATGCACATGTGCTTGCTCTGGGCCCTGAGATCTGTGGGTCGAAGTTGGGAAGCTTGGATGAATGAATCAAAGAGCTAAGCCATCTCCTGCTGGACCCAGGGAACACCCAGGACTAAATTTGCATTGGTGGCCTTTGAGCACTGCTTTCTCTTCAGGCTTCTAGAAGCTCCCTACCAGGCAGAGCTCAGACATCAATCACCATTGGCTTGTTGCTACCATCCCTGCTAAACATCTTGTACAGTTGTCAGACTCCAGAACCCCATCTCCTTTCTTCTGGCTGAGAAGATTGTTAGTTACCTGGTTTGATCAGAGTAGGGGGTGGAAGGGACAGAACCAATGGGGTTTGGGCTCTAGTTTAAAAATCTGGAAAGAGGCTGAAGTCAGTGGGGATTCAGCGTGAAAAGAAAGCTGGACCTACCAGCCAAGAAGTCTGCTCTGGTCCTGGCTCAGCCCCGGCTTCTCTGGCAGGAGCAGACATGTCCTCAGCCCCCTCCCAGTTTTGTGAATCCTGTTTCAAAGTCTTAGTACCCCAGGACCCCGCTTGCTCCCACCTCCAGCCTAGTGCACATGAACACAGGCATTGCCTTCCTCCCACCTCTGAGGAAACTTCTGAGAATTTCAAGCTGACTGGGTGGGGGTCCAGACCAGCCACTTCTCAGAGGCTCAGGAGGACAGTACATATGGGCCTCTTTGTCTGGTTGACTCTCTGGTGGGGTTTGGCCAAGAAACCCAACCTGGAGGCGGAAAGGCAGAATGTTCCCAAATGCCAACCACCAGGGAAATGAGCAAAACCAGGTCACATCCCTGGTGAGGGCCAGTGTGGTGAGTGCTAGCGTGGCATTCTTTGGCACGTGATCAGGAGCTGTCCCCATATCTGCCCCTCTTTAATTGAGAGGTAGCTTTTGGGGGGCAGACTCTGGAACACACAGTGGACCGATCACTGGCTTGGGGCCGACTCACTGAGTGAAGTCGGGCCCCTTCGACATCTCTTTTCCACCTGTGAAGTGGGGAGGATGGTGGAGGAGGGAGGTTAGCAGATGACCCCTAAGGCCGCTGCAGACTGGAACTTTGGAGGGGAAGGCTCTGCCCTGGGTTGTGAAGGATGATCAAGGGCCCCAGTTGTGCCTCGAGGTTCCCCCAGCTCAGGCTCTGCGTGAGTGAGGACAGGCGTGCGGCCAACACGACAGGATACCTGAGAAGGCAGAATCGGACTGGAATCAGACCTGGGGCTTTGTGTGGGCGCAAATAATTCATGAGGAGGGAAGGACCAAGCTAGGGGAGGGAAGGAGGCCGGGAGGGAAGGGCCAGGCTCCTCCTTGGCCTCCTGCTTAGACCTGCCAGCGGGTGGCGCTGTAGGACAAGGAGCTGAGCAACTCTGCTGCGTGCTTGAGCCCGGCCCTGGACCACCAGCGGCTGGGGGACTCCGGGAGAGGGGGGATGCGTGCTCCTGTTGCATGGATCACAGCCCCGACCAGCACCCCCAGTCCCGCCCGACCCGCTGCAGAGGCAAGAAGTAATGGGATAGACGAAAGAGATTTCCAGCAGCGTTTTCTGGCCAAGTCCATATTTCTCCACCTTGGCCCCGTCCTTGGTAAAGCTGGCCTGGAGGGGCCGCTGGCCTGGAGGGCCCACTGACCAGTGGGGCATCTTGCTCATTGCCGTGGCAGATAGAGCCTAATTTGGGATCCTTTAGGCGATTCTGTGTCCTGATGTGTACCCCCCTATCCATTGTGGATTTCAGAGCAAGAGAGAGGGCTCCATTCAAACTGTCTTGACCTTCTTGGTGCATCTGGACACAAAGGCTCCTTGGAGCATCCTGCCCTCATCCCTTGACCTCCCTCAGACATCCGGTGTCCCTCTTCAGTGTGCCTTATTGATAAGAAAATTATCCGCATTCACCTGTTCTTTGAAAGTGCCGGAGTCTGCTAATCACAGGAGACACATGCTTCACCATCATCATTACCGAAGCTCGCTTGAGAAAGCATCTGGGGTGTGTTGGGGTCCTGACTTACAGATGAGGACACTGACACGGGGTCGCACAGAACGTTCTCAGCGGAGCTGGGCGTCATGCCCTGGAACGGCCGTGAGCTCAGTGACCAGGCCCCTCGGGCTGGGGTGCTGTTCCCAGGGCTCCGAAGGCTGCAGCTGGGGATGCTTGTCTGGTGCATGGGGCAGGAGGGGGACTTTAGACCCTCAGGATGGGGTGGGGGTCCATCAGGGCCCCGCTGAGCCAGATTCCTGAGGGGGTTGGTTAGTGTGTGCGGCATTTTTATGGAATTAGCTTCTAAGGAGCTGCAGTGCCAGCCTGTGTTGAGGTTGGGGAGGCTGTTCAAGAAACTCACTCAGATCTGTAGTCACAGACTCACTGTGTCTCTGCCGAGGCTGATGGACGACCACGCCAGGCACTCGGCCTGGGTGGGGGCGGGGGGCAGGAGCCACCGTGGATGTTCATACCGTGGGGCATTCCACAGGCCCCCAGCTCTGGGCCCTGGGGTCTTAGGCCCCTGATCCAGGACCACTTTCCCTTCTAGAGGAGGAGACAGGCAGTGAATAAGGGCTCATTGCTTTGCTGAGAATAAAACAGGTTGGTGTGGGTTTAACTGGGGGCTACCCCTGGTGGCTCAGAGGGTAAAGAATCTACTTGAGATGAGGGAGACCTGGGTTCTGTCGCTGGGTTGGGAAAATCCCCTGGAGGAGGGCATGGCAACTAACTCCAGTATTCTTGCCTGGAGAATCCCCATGGACAGAGGAGCCTGGGGGGCTGCACTCCATAGGGTCACGAAGAGTCAGACACACACACACTCCAGGGAAGGCCTTTTGAGTGGGAGACTTGTTCATATCTTTTTTTTTTTTCTGTCCACACCACACAACTTGCAGAATCTTTAGTTCCCTGACCAGGGATTGAACCTGGACCTGAGTCCTAACTGCTGGACTATCAAATTCCTATAGGGGACATCTTACCCTTTTTTATTTTTTAAACTAATTCCTGATTTTATTTTATTTTTGGCTGTGTCATGGGTCTCATGGGGGTCTCCTGGGGTTCCTGACCAGGGATTGAACCTGGGCCCTGGCAGTAAAAGCCGGCAATACTAACCATGAGCCCACCAGGGAACTGCCTGAGGGGGTTGAGGGGCCTTGGCGTTTGAGCTAAGATCTAAATGACAAGAAGGGGTGGGCAGGTGACAAGCTGTGGAGAAGGGATTGTGGGGAGAAGCAGGAACCTGATACAATTCTCCAGACAGATGATGGGGACCCGGAGATGAATCAGGGTGTTTTTGGAAGTAACACTGACAGGCTTGTTGATGGATCGGATGTAAGAGTGGAGGAAGCGGAGTCGTGACGGTTTTTGTCTTCAGCCTCTGGGTGGTCTCAAGTATGAGATGGGGGAAATGGAAGGAGAATCAAGTTTGGTGGGGAAAAAAGAATCCAGAATTCTTTCTCGGCTGTGCTGGTTTGAGATGAATGGCCGACGCTTGAGTGGAGACACCTGGCCCGGGGTGCGGGGCCTGGGGAGTCGCAGTTGGATAAATGAGTGTGGGATTCTGGGGAGAGATCCAAGTTGAAGGTCAGTGCTGGGAACCCTCAGACTAGCCAGGGGATTTTAAAGCTTGAGAGTTTGCCTGACTTCTTATAGGCGCTGGTCGAGATGTCGTGGAGAAAGTCAGGGCCCTTGGAGAGTCTGAGGCTGATTCTCACACTGGTTTACCGGTATTCAAATAAAGGCACAAGAGGAGGATGACAAATAGCTCTTTTAATTTAAAGTAGATCGGTATCTAATTTGTGGGGAGAAACCAGAGGACCTGCAGAAAGATGGAGGTACGAAGGGCCCTAGTCTGGGTGCTTTCAGCCCTGGAGGGCATTGTCTTTCAGGAGGTGGGAGGGGTGACCTTCCCAGGTCAGTGTTGGTGGAGGCGTCTTAGCCCTGAAGAGGTGAGGGCCCGCTCCAAGTAAGGAGCGTGGGCTCTTCCTGCCCTCAGGGGTCCCAGAGAAATAGTACTGCCATGGAGAGACATCAGGCATCCCCCAAAAGAAAAATTAAATCTCATGTTTGGAATACGAAATGAGGGCTTTCAAAGCATGATACTGTCACACTTTGTACAGCAAATACATGGGTTGTTTTTAATACTTGAGGACAGAGCCTTAGTCTGGAGCCTATAAAATCTGCCTTGAAACTTGAGTTTCTCTTATCAGGCTGGGGTTTGAGAAGCAAGGTAGAGTCCTGCTGGAAGAGGGGAGTCCCTAAGTGAGGGGTTGCTGGGGCTAAGGGGAGCGAGTGCGGCTAAAGGGGGGCTCAACTTAGCAAAAATAAGTCGTCTAAGACCCGAATCCGAGGTCCTGGCTGAGGCAGAACCCACAGAACGATGGGGGAGTGTCTTGTGTGAGTTGGGGCAAGACAGGCGAGTCCTTCAGAGAATTTTCTACTGCGTCAGACAGGCTTTAAGGGTGGGTGTAGTTGCCCATCCTCAGGGTCCCCTGGCGCACAGCACACTCTTCCCGGTGGGCTTTGAAGGCTCTCTGGCGATCAGCCTCAGTGGGGAAGGTCGCGAGATGGGGGCCCACCTGCGGACAGAGGGAGAGCCGGTCAGCGGGCATGAGTGCTCCAGGGCTCCCCCGGGGACGCCCCATCCTTCCATCTCTGATAATGAAAGTCACTGTCAGAGGGAACCAAGTGGAGGGAAAGTGCTGCCCTGCTGTTCCAGGGTGAAGTGGGGAGGACCCACCATGGGACAGGGAGGGGCGTCAGAGCAGAGCTGCCCGGTGCCCGCGTTTTTCCCTCTGTCTCGCTTGTTGCCAGGACAACGTGCACTTGATAAATATCACCTGCCGATGATGGCGGTCACCAGGCAGTGGGACCTCTCAGCCAGCATCATCCTTCAAAGCTGATTCTCCACCATTAAACCCCCAAACGAACCGCTCTCTCCAAGGGGGGCCGCCAGGCACAGTTGGGGCCCTGTCTGTCACTGTAAGACCATCTGACCTCCACCCCCATCCCCGCGGCTGACAGTTGGGCCAGAACCAGAGCCAGAGCCGAGGTGTGGGGGCCTCTGCCGTGAAATTGTTGTGCAGTCAGTATTTTGGCCAGTCTTTCCCTCTCGAGAAGTGGTGATGAGTGGAGACCCCTTCCGTCCCCTAGGCCTGCTGCAGCACCTCCAAATAGATGAGAATCCCCCCAAATGGCACTTCTCTTCTAACGGAGGCACGGGGTGGAAAGGGTTCGTTCAGGCTTGCTTGTTTCAAGGCGCGCATGGTTCATTCATTCATTCAGGCCACACGTGTTAACCACTGAGCTCAGCTCTGTGCCAGGCACTGGGTCCCACAGTGAACGAGGGGGACTCACTCTTCCTGGGCGGGGAAACGGTGTGGGTGATGGCCACATAGCTGTTTCATGAGAGTCCATGGAGTGCTTGGGGGCTGCGAAGAGCACAGAGAGATGGACTTGACCCTCCCCAGAGTCAGGGCCTCTCTGGGGAACAAAGGGGGCTTATAGGAGGAACTGGGGGTTCCATGCTAAGGGGGCTGCCTGTGTGCTGGCCTTGGGGGCCCCCCACAGCTCAGGGTCATGAGGGGACGTGGTGGTCTAGACGAAGGGTCTGCTGGAGCAGCTGAAGACTCTGCCGTGACTTCAGGATAAGGTGGGATCCACATGGCCAGCACAGCCACAGGCTCTCGTCAAGAGCCAGGCCAACGGACCCCTCCCTGCAAGGGTTAGCTAAGATCACAGAGCTGCAGGCAGCCTTCCAGTGATAAAAGGTGAGAGAAAAGAGAAATGGAGAGAGGATGAAGAAGAAAAAGAAAATAGAGGGAAGGCAGGCCTTCCCAGGTGGCTCCAGTGGTAAAGAACCCACCCGCCTATGCAGGAGACGTAAGAGACACCCGTTTTATCCCTGGGTCGGGAAGATCCCCTGGAGGAGGGCAGGGCAACCCACGCCAGTATTCTTACCAGAGAATCCCATGGACAGAGGAGTCTGGTGGGGTTGCAAAATGCTGGACACGACTGGAGCAACTTAGCACGCACAGACACAGAGGGGAGGCGGGGAGGGACTTGCAGGGAATGTCTCTGTGCTCCATGTCCCACACCCTGGTCCCCGTCAGGACTCACCATGGCCTGGGGACCCGCAGCCCCGGGGGGAGGTCATGGCTCACCAGAGCTCGACCTCCTTGCGAACCCTGTCAACCCCCTCAGCCCAAGGTCTCGGTCACAGGTTAGGGTGGGACATCTCAGGTCCAGAGAGACGGTGAGTCAGGGTGCATGCAGGGCCCAACGGCATCTGACTCCACTGTGTTCATTTTACAGGTGAGGAAACTGAGGCCCAGAGCAAAGTTGGTCCAGGGCCGGCCCCAAAGGGAATTAGGGACAGAGAAGCTCTGCCTTAGCAGCCCCCCTGCCCATGAACCCCTGGGTCCTAGGTTCTGGATTCCTTCTAGAATATTCTGCCATGGCTGCCACTCTGGCTGCGTCCAAATAGCACTGCAAAAACTTATTAGAAACTGCTAAAAAAAAAAAAATCAAATGGTGATGAGCAGATTGAGTTAGCTACTCTAGGACGTAAATTTGCATCCCTCATTCTTTGGGGGCTGTGGGCCCTCTGGAGTCTCTGCAGAAAGCCATGACCCGCTCCTCTGGAAAATATGTGCCCACGAGTCCTAAGGAACAAATAGTGCAGGAGATTCATGGACACGCTTCCCCCGTCCCTCTGTGGACACTCGTAGTGGCATTTCCGGGAGCCGTCCCAGCTCCAGCCTCAGGCCTCCTGTTTCTGGGCCGTGCATCAGGGTTGTTCCCCGGGCAGGGCCCGAGCCCAGGCCCAAAGCTCTGAGTCCCCCTGGGCAGGCCCTTCCCACCGTCACCGAAAACTGATTTCCATCAACCACAGTCTTTTATACTTTTGGCTATACAATAGGTCTTTGTTGGTTATCCATCTTAAATATAGCAGTGTCTACATGACACACCACAATGCTGTTCTCAGCTCGGTCTCCAGTTTCAGAACACTTACCAAGTGGCCTCGCGGAAGGTATTGAGAAGAGAGAAGGTCCAACACTTCATGCAGGACAGAAGTAGCCGTAAACAAAAGGCCTTTTCCAGGGTCCATCCTGCGTCCCCTCTGGCGTGGGACAGGGGCTTGTAAACAGTGACATGTGTCTCCTGACACCCGTGCTCCCCAGAAGGCAGCTAGAGATGCTCGGTAAGAACTCCTGGGCAGCCCGGCCGATGGAGAGGCCGAGCTGGCCTCCATGGTCATCTGTGGCATCCAGAGCGGCAACAGTCCTGAGCCGGGGGCCAGGTGCCAGCCGTTCCTCACTGCGAAGCACAGCTCTGCAGGCCCACGCACCCCTCCGGCTCTCGTAAAGGACTGACTGGTGACCTCCCAGCCAAAGGCACATCCATGTTCTAACCCCGGGACCTGTGACTGTGATCAGTATTTGCGAAAGGGGGCTTTGTAGATATGATTACAGATCTCGAGATGAGAATTATCCCGAGTATTCAGGTGGGCTCTGAATCCAATGACAGGCATCCTTGTAAGAGACAGAAGTCACAGGGAGAGGGGAAGGCCATGTGAAGACAGAGCCGTAGACTGGAGTGATGAGGCCAGAACTCGGGAATGCCAGGAGCCACCAGTGACTGCTGGGGCGTGATGCTGATGGTGGGTGGTGCTGATGGTGGGTGGTGAGTGGTATTGATGGTGAGTGGTGTTGATGGTGGGTGGTACTGACAGTGGGTGATGTGATTGTGTGCAGTGCTAGTGGCAGGAGGCTCGGAACACTGGTCTCCTGAGTAGATGTCAGGGGGACCCAGGTCCTAGGTGCTGCTCAGCTTAGAGGTAACCAGGTTAACAACAGCACACAAACAAAAGAGAAGCCCAGGGGAAGCTCTCTGTTTCCTTCCTTGGAAACTTTCTCAAGGAAGAAATACTCACTCATCCATCCATCTGAAAAGTACTTGTGAAGCACCTGTGTGCCAAGGACGCGAAGTGCCACAGCCTTTGTGCTTTGGTGTTCCTGCTGCCACGCCCCCCTGGTTTTCTACAGGGGCGTCTGGGGCACAAGAGGTTCGCCCCAGTGACTGACAACACACTCTGACACCTACTGTGTTCTCAGCAGCACTGGGCTGACATGTGGGAGGCAGGCATTTAGTATGTGGTCCCTGCTGTTGAAGGATTCCCATTCCTGCTGGACTTTCTCGGAGTTAAGTCACTCATGGGAGGGATGACTTCAGTCTTCCATGGGAGGGACCCAGGGGAGCACAGGTGAGTGTCCAGCCCCAGAACCCTGTAAGGTGGGGTTTGCACCTGCCCTGTTCCTCAATGACCCCCAGTGCCTGGCATGGGGCCTGGCATTCAGGACGTGTTGAAACAAAGTTGAAAAGACCGAACAAATGAGTGGATGAGTGAAGGAAGGAAGTGGGCAAAATTCACTGGGCTTCAGATGGTCAGGGCGGGTTTCTCAGGCCAGGTGGGACTTGATTACAGCCTGGGAGGATTGGGATGAGAGGGTGGGCAGGGGAACACAGCAGGGGAAATGGTGTCAGCAGAGGGAGAAAGTGACAGTCAAAGCAGATGCTTAGTGGCTGGGGCTGGGGGACTCTCCAAAGAGCTCACTCAAGCAGAAGCTTACTCCCCGGCCCTCATGGGACTGTTCTTTAGAAAGAGAAGTGAAAGTCACTCAGTTGTATCCAACACTTTGTGACCCCATGGACGGTAACCCACCAGGCTTCTCTGTCCATGGAATTCTCTAGGCAAGAATGCTGGAGTGGGTTGCCATTCCCCTTTTCAGGGGATCTCCCCAACCCAGGGATCGAACCCAGGTCTCCTGCATTGCAGGCAGATTCTTTACTGTCTGAACCACCAGGGCAGTCCATGAGACAGAAGGAGAAGAGAAGGGGCCTGTTCTGTACCCATGAAGTCCCCAGCTCCTGAAGCAGAATACAGAAGTCCACGGAGAGGGGCGTTTCGGCTTTCAGAACACCAAGAAGCAAGTCCCCCTCCGCAGAACATGCCCTGGAGACCAGCGACTGGGACCTTGGGCCCATGGCTGTTTTGCTAACAGACCTGCTGTTTGCCAGGCACGGTGCTCTTATTTAACACAGCCTCAGAGCATCCACTGTTATCTCCATCTTACAGAGGGGGAGCCAGGGGCCCCAGAAGGTTAGGTCACTCGCCCCAGGTCTCACAGAACCCCAGAGCCGTGGGGTCATCCCAGCCCCAGATCCTCACCGAGAAACTCCACTCTCTTAACAAATGCCCAGGAAATGAGTCAAGGGAAAGGCCCTGCTGGAAACCGGGCGGCTCCCATCCCGCCCGCCTGCACGTTCTCTCCTCCAAAAATAGCAGCTCCACCAGAGATGAGGGTCCTAATCACAAGTCAGGTCTCAAGCGTGTGTGGTCATGACCCCACAGACCCCTGGAGTCAAAGGATGAAGAGCCGTGGAGCAAAGAATTCCTTCGGAGATGCTTCTAAATTAAGCCATCTGCAGTCTGTCTCTGCCTGGAGCTAAGAAACTGTAACAGCTTTGGCAGGAGACAGCTCTGCTGAACGGAGCTGAGTCACTCTCAGGTCAATGCAGGTAAATAAGAGGCAAGCGCCACTGGCCTGCCAGCAGCCCTGGGAGCAGGGTGGACAGGTTGGCGAAGGCGCTGGTCCTGTTTGAATGGGGAGCATCTCAATACATTGCTCAAATAAGGACCAGGTGCCTGCACTACACGGGACCTTCCGGGGACGTGCTGGTGAATAAGGCCAACCCACACGGACCCTGCGAGATGGCACAAGAGGCGGCTGCTAAACGCACGGTACACGTCATCATTTAATGGCAATTAGTAGCGCTGTGGACTGGGGAATTCTAAGTCCATCTAGGGGCAGGAAGGTCTTTCTAGAGAGGATGAGGGAACTATCCAGGAGAAGAGGAAGGCAAAGATGTTCTAGACAAGCGGGACCAGCCCAAACCCTGAGCAAATGTGGCCAAATGGGAGAGAATGAAAGCCAGTGAGTGTGGCTGGGGAACACAGAGACAAGGCCGGGGAGGTGAGCAATTATCACTATCAATCCTTAAAAAAAAGATCTGTTAGGGACTGCAATCCCCTGCCTGGATGATACCCTTTGCCTCTCTGCAATCAGTTTGGAATAAAAGATTCCCAGAAACCTAGGGTTGGAAGAGAACTCAGAGATCAGTATCTCCAACTCTCCCATTATACAGATGGAAAAGCCAAGGCACAGAGGTGGGAAGTGATTCTCTCAGAGTCTCCGTGGTCCTGGGCAGAGCTGACACCAGGAGCCACTCCATCACCATTTCCTGAGGTCCCCGCTCCTGTCACTGTGGTCCCCATTCTGCCCGAGGGGATCTGGATTCCTGGATCCCATTTCCCAATTCACGTGAAAGCCTCTGTGCTTTTCTCGTCTGCATTGCTTTCGACTGATATCTTTAATTGTGCCTTTGACGTTCATTAATTTTGCTCTTGACTTTGTGGTTTCCTTCTTTGAAGTCTCTCTGTTGTTCTGTTTCCAGCATCTAGAGTTGTCTGCTTAGCTGTAATTGCCTTTTAATCTTTCTTTTTTCTCCTAATATTAACATTTATATAACATAGCATTGGCAACTATGTTTCCCTCTAAATTTTCTTTTATCTCATCTCACAAGTTTTGAGAATATTTATTTTTGTTTGATTCTCTTTTCATCTAATCTCCATCGAATTTCATTCGGATTTCTTCTTTAGTCCTGAGGTTATTTATAAATAGGGTTTTACATTTCCAAGCAATTTTGTTAGTTACGTCTGTGACTGATTTTCTAATTTAGTTTCTTTGGTGCCAAAGTGATCTGTGTGAATCAGATAGATTCTTTGGTGTTTGTTGAGTTCTTATGCTTGTGTGAAAAGTCGGATCCACTTTGGACGGAAAGTTACTATGTGGAATAAACTGGTGCCATTATAGAGAAGATGCCCACGTGACCTGGGTTAGGGGATAAGGTGTGACCGTTGCCCCTTCATCTGCATGCTCATTATTTCTCTTATTGAATAGTTACTGAGTACCCACTGTGTGCCAAGTGCTAGGAGTCAGGGAGAATTCAGATAGCCTCTGCTATCACAGAGCCAGGAAACTAGCAATAAAAATAGTCACCCAACTGCTTATTTGCTTATAGTCGTGCTATTAAAAGAAGTATAGTGACTTCCCTGGTGGTCCAGTGGCTAAGACTCCATGCTCCCAGTGAAGGGGGCCCAGGTTCTATCCCCGATCGGGGAACTAGATCTCACACGCTGCAACTAAGATGCAACTAAGAAAGAAAGGAACATAAGTATGATGCCATTTACATGAAAAATTTTAAACCTACAGAATGATCCCCTGTGTTGTTCAAGCCTGTGCATGAATCTAGTTAAATGGAAAGAAATTGGAGGAAAGAATATGCCCAGAAGTCCTGCCTGGCGTCCTCTGTGGGAGGGAGACGGGAGGACAGGGAAGCAGAGAGAGCTCCGGTTTTATCTGTTCCCTTTTTGTCGTTTTAAGATGAAAACACTAGGGATGATTTTCAAACTGCATTTTGGAGAAGCAACTTAGGGCCAGAAGTTTCTCCCTCCACACGCCCACAGTTTAGAGACTTATTTGTTGGTGATTTGTGTTGGATTCCATTTGAATCCTGAGTCCGGTCTCCAGGGTCATTACCAGTGGTGTGCGACTTTGGCTTGAGCTCCCAGTGGGAGGGGCTAATCCTTGGGAATGATCTAGAGATTTTGATCACCACTGTTGAGTTCACAAACTGAGCAGCTTTCCCACAATACCCCTCACCCTGACACATCCTCCTAAAAGGGGCAGGGGGGCCAGACTGCTTTCCCAAACCCCTCTCATGAGCCACACAATGATTCCCCAACTGGACACTAAAATCTCCATTGCCCAGTCTGGGGGCCAAGAAGTCCGGGTAGAATCTGAGAAAAAATAGCCGAGTTAACAACAACAGAAAAAAATCTCCCCAAGAACTAAAAAAAAAAAAAAATGACAGCTATAGAGATTTTAGTTTAGTTTTTTTTTTTAAGTGACAGCCGCTCAGGTGACTGGGAGAGAGATTCGCTTTAAAAGATTGAGAGGCTGTCTCCTCTAATGAGAGGTACTTGAAAATTATGGATCAGTCCCAGGTCAGTAATTTCTGTCAAGCTCGGGCAGCTGGAGGTCAGAGGCCCCGTAGAACACAAATCCATGTAGGATGTCGCTGGTGGAAGCGGTGGGTCCTGGACTCTGATGGAGCAAGTCTGCAGTGTGAGTAATTAACAAAGGCGGAAGTCTCTCCTGAGACATCTGGTCCCCTAAATTGTTATTCTACTACAGCTCTAATTTCTCTGTGGTCCAAAAATAGATGGAGCAAGGACACAGGGCCTGACCCGCTCTGCTGACACATGCTGTGTTTTCAGAGAACAGCCAAACCTGGGCTTAGAAAACAAACTTCCTGCCTGCCTGCGAGATCTAACGTGGGACCGCGGGGAACCGTGTCAGGTGAAGGGGGAGGGGGCGAGGAGTCGGGACAGGGCATCTTCACTGACAACGGAGGAGACTGATTCTCAGGACGGTTAAGACACTGGCTCAAGGAGACCCAGCTACTACGTGGCAAAGCTGGACCCGGGAACCAGGTTTCTGCTCCACAGACTGAAGTTCTTGAGACTCACTGGGGCAGAAGAAAAGACAGTCATGCCTTTGTCTTTGAGCAGGAGAATCGATTTGCTATTTCCAGAAGCCAAACAAAATCACTAGATCATTCCCAAGGATTAGCTAAGGCTAGTCGCCAGCAGTTGAGATCAAAATTGAACAGTGAATCTGTTTGCCAGATGCTGGTAGATAAATCATAGGGCAACCCCAAGGCAGGGTGTTTGAATTTTCTGAAAAACTCTGAGTTGGTGCCCATCTCTGCTCCTTCAGTGTCTAATTTTAATAGGCTCCAGGTAAGTGAAGCTCCAATACTTATAGCCACCTGATCCGAAGAGTCGACTCACTGGGAAAGACCCTGATGCTGGGAAAGATTGAAGGCAAAAAGAGAAGGGGGCGGCAGAGGATGAGATGGTTAGATAGCGTCACCAACTCACTGGACATGAATTTGAGCAAATTCCGGGAGAAGATACCCTGGAGGAGGGCATGGCAACCCACTCAAGTATTCTTTCTTGGAGAATCCCATGGACAGAGGAGCCTGGCAGGCTACAGTCCAGGGTCACAGTCAGACACGACTGAGTGACTGAACGACAACAATAACAACAAAAGTGAGAGTCACAGTATCTCACCGGGGAGGCTGAGGACACCCCGGGAACCCCCTCATCTGAGGCCATTTCTTGGGGCCCCATTATCCCCCTGTTCAGGGCTCTAAAGACAGAATCTGGGCAATGAGCACTCATCTGACTCCAGTGGGCTGCTTTCCCCCGATTTTTAAAATAGCTTTATTGAGATATAAGGGCTTCCCTGGTGGCTCAGCAGTAAAGAATCCGCCTGCAATACAGCAGATGCAGACTCAGCTTTGATCCCTGGATCGGGAAGATCCCCTGGAGAAGGAATGGCAACCCACTCCAGTATTCTTGCTTGGGAAATCCCATGGACAGAGGACCCCGTGGGCTACAGTCCATGGGGTGGCAAAAAGCTGGACATAACCTAGTGACTAAACAACAATAACAATTGAGATATAATGCATACACTGTAAAATTCACCCAAGTATATAAATCTTTGCTGTTCACCTGAAACTAACATGACCTTGTAGATCAACTATACTCAAATATAAAATAAAAATTAAATTAAAAATTTTTTAAAGAAAAAAAGAATGTTTTCTCCCAAAGAAGTGTATACATCAATGATTTTTAGTATATTCATAGGGCCATGCAACCACCAGCACAATGTAAGTTTAGAATATTTTCATAATTCCAGAAAGAAACCTTGGACCCCTAGGAACTGCACCACTTTCCCCTCCCTGCAGCCCCTGCAAAAACAAATCTCCTCTTTGTCTCTAGGCATTTGCCCATTCTGGATATTCCCTGATGATCAAGTCATATAGTACATGGTCTTTGGTGATCAGCTTCTTTCACTCAGCTAACATCCTCAAGCTTCCCCTATGCGGTAGCGTGGCAGTTTATTCAAATGGCCCCTCTAAGGCAGTGATGGCAAGTAGGTAGCACTCCCCATCATGGTGTGGCCACATTCGGTCATAAAATATTCTCAGGCTAAATAGAGGCTCCTGAAAAAGTGTGCTGTGATTGATTAGCAAGGTCTGCCATGGGCACGGGAGGGAGAGTGCACCATGGCTTTGCTCTAAGAGATCAAAACAGGGTCTCCCATGGTGACAAGGAGGCAGCACAAAGACTCAGAACCCTGGGAGAAGACATCCCTGTGTTCACCTGCCCTGATTTGTCTCTCTCCCTCTGGGGGCGACCTTGGGGCACCTTCACCCGGGATGGCCAGTGGGTAGGGTAGCAGGAGGGAAGAACACGGAGAATGAAAGAGAGGAGACGGAGGGACCAGCAGGAGGCTGGCGAAGGAGCCAGCATGGACTCCCCAGAGTCTTGTTATTTATAGAGTGGGCCCCCCGCCCCCCCTTGGGCGTAGGTGCAGGAGACAAATAAGGACTAACACATGCTCCATAGTCATCCCGCAGGGGCTATCCCACAGGGGACAGCGATATGTGCCACTTAGAGACATTGCTTCTGCTTTTCAAAACCATTAAACCTTCATTTAGGATGCAAAGCAGAGGCCAGAATCGTGCTGGTCGTGGCTTTCCACGGGGCCTGTAAGAAGAGGAAGTTTCCGGTGATAAAGCCTTGAGTGTGGTTCTGAACTGTGCTCAGCACCACATCTGCCCCAGCCGGTCCTTTTGTCCGGCCGTCCATCACGGGCTGGGCCAGCGCCCACAGGCTCTGGGAGTCTGCCTGCCTCGGGGTGCCTCTGCAGAAGTTCCATCCGGGAGGCCTGGAAGCCACCGAACTCTCCGGTCACGTTGGCTCTGCTTCCTGCCTTCTCTTTGAAAGTCCCCAGGAGAAGGGTGTCAGGCCAGGAGCTGGTGTGTGGGGGCCAAATGCAACTTGGGCAGAGAAAGCCCCTTTCCCTCATCTCCACCGGAGCCCCCTACACACACACACGCACAGACTTGCGCGCACACCCCAGGATGCAAATGATAACCGCAGAGCCATCACTTGTGAAGCTTGACAGAAAATAATGAGAAACACTAAATCTTTTATAAGGTCAACACTCGCCTTAGCCGAGCAGCTGTCAAACAAGAAAAGAATTTAGCGCCGGAGCCACGAAACTTCCATCGGCTCATTAAGCCCAACAGGGCCCGGGCCTGGCGTGGCGGAGGAGACGCGGGGCCTTTCCGTTTTGTGTCAGTAATTTGCGGCGGAGGAGGAAGAAGAAACAGCCCGCGCCAAAGGGGTCTGGGGGGCGGCTGGGGAATCGTTAGGACGCCGGGAGCGGCCCCGGCTCCTAATTGGAAGCATTGGGCATTATCAACGGAGGATTTGCCTCAGTTCCCTGACAGCTCGTGGGCCCAAAATGATCGCCCACTTGTCAGTGTAAAAGACCATTAAAAACAAACCATTTTGATTTAATTGGAGGCGGTGCACCGTGGGGCCAGGTGAGGCTGCTTGGTAGCCCGGCTCCCCCCAAGCTGCCGCCCCCTCGATGATGGGGCTGGGAGTGGGGGTGGGGTGAGGGTGGGGGCTGGAGGCGAGCGTTTTCCAGACTTTTCTTCACCTTTCAAAAACTGTCTGAGAAAGGACTGAATGGGAGACGGAAAGGGCTTCACAGTGGCGGCGAGGGCTGTTTTCAATGGGGTTGTCAGCATGCAACCGTGACAAGCAGAGCTGCCAGGAAGTGGGGGGGGCGGTCTCCCCTTGCCTTTTCAGAGCTCAGATGATGGGCGTCTGCTTGGCGCTCTTCTGGGAGGTGGCCCAGAGGCGTCTGGCTGGAGTGGGGTCAGCCTGCGGGGGTGGAGGGCTATCCCAGCTGGACAGGTTCACCCACCCACCCCACTTAGACCTGTCAGGACGTGGATGGTCACGGCGGGGCTCTAATCTGCAGTGGACAGCGGAACTTCCTTTACTTTAATTGACTTTTGTTTTAAACTCAAGCGAAGGAGGGAGTTAGGGGAGGAGGCAATGTGCTGATGGAGAACCTTTGTGAACAGGGCAGGCCCAAGAGACGCGGGTGCTCACCCTATGGAGGCCGCGGCGGTGAGGATGCCTGGTTGAGAACTGCTCATCCTCTCAGAAAGAGGAGGCCGATGGCTGCAGATACTGACCTGAACTCCCAGTGGGTCCTCCCATCAGCACGGGGGCCTCCAAGCACACGGAGCATCTATCCGCTTGTAGCTTTCTGAGTCAGAGGGTAGACTCCCTGATGCCCGGGACTGTGCTTTCCATGTGGATACTCGGTATTGTGTGCACTGTGGGTACTTGATAAATATTAATTGGCGCCTGCCAGATCTCAGAGAGGGCTATATCTTTGTGTATTAATCTCACCCTCCCTACCCCGGCCCCGCGAGCAGGGGTTTCATTTGCTGCCTACTGCTTCCCCGCCAAGACAACATGAGCAGACCATGCAGTGCTGGAGAGCATCTTCCCGAGGGCGAGGGGGGAGTCGCACCAGCCCATCTCTTCATAAACTTCTACTGTTCATCGTGATGAAGGATCAAGCTGGGAGGAGACACCAGATCCCTGGCGAGCACTGAATTCCAGAGCTTCCGATTTTGCTGCTGAGTTTAGGCAATGGGGATTCCTTAATTACTTTCTCTGGAAATTTACCTGACAGTGCTTTCCCAGGTAGAGGCAAGGTGGTTATCCAGGCGCATGGTTCCTCGGTTGACAGACTCTTTGATTTTGTGCTTGGTTGCAAATTAAGTCCTTTGCTGAGCTGTCCATGCAGTGCCCGTCAGCACTTTATCGCTTATTCATATTGGTTGTTGAACAACTCCTGTTGCCGGGGAAGCTGGGAACATACTCAGATGTGTGGTGTCCATGGCTCATTGGGGTGGGGTACAGGCTTGGTGTTGTCTTTCCCCTTTTTTCTTTTTAGAATAATAAGCTGGAAGATTCTTCCAGTATCTTTTAAGGAGGAACAGACTCTGTGGTTGAGAAGGCTGATCTTGTCAAGTCACAAATAGGAATATTAGAGTTAAGGATCGTCAACTGGACAGCAAGGACATTGATGCCATATTCCAGACACTGTTCCTGGGAAATGTCGATGGACAGGGGACCTTACTTGACTGCTAGGGGTGCCCTGTGGACATTCAACAAATCCTGGCTGGATTGTTGGATGGACAGAGGGATGGATGGATAGATGGATGGATGGATAGATGGATGGATGGTTGGATGGATGGATGGATGGGTAGATGGGCAGATGGATGGATGAATGGATGATTGGACTGATGTATGGATTGTTGGACTGATGGATGGATGGGTTAGGAGCCTGAGATAAGGCAACAGAGTCCTTAGAAATGCCTCTGAGATTCAAATATCCTTAAAGATCCTCTCCATCTCCTTCAGCTAAACCTCTAAGGAGAAGGGGTTTTTTATTTTCTTCAATATTTGTACCCGCAGTTTTGTTCAGAAATATGTAGAAAGGCAGTTCCAGTTGACAAGTCCTCTGTGACAGTGGACAAAAGTAGAGAGTGTAAGTTGAGTGGCAGGCATCGTGGCATCCAGGTGACCCACGGCCCCTGCAACACAGGGTCTCACCTTCCAACATTCAGAACTCTGCCCGCAGGAACAATCCAGAACCAGGACATCAGCGACAAAACAGTATCTTACTCCAGGTATTTGCAGAGCTGTTACTTAGAAGGGGAAGCAGGTGGCTCCATGGGGTTCCAAAAGGAGAGACACGACCTGGAGGTGGAAGGAGGTAGAAATGGGCAGAACTTCAAGTGAACCTGAAAAAGAAGCTGCTGTGGACTGAATTGGTTCCCTCTAAAATGCATGTGTGAAGCCCTGCCCCATAGGGTGATGGTATTTGGAGGTGGTTCAGTTTAGATGAGGTCATGAGGATGGGACCCCCATGATGAGATTAGCGCCCTTTTCGGAAGAGATGCTGGAGTGCTTGCTTTCCCACTGTTTGCTGTGTGAGGTCACAGTGAGAAGGTGGCTGTCCATAAGCCAGGAAGAGAGGCTCATCAGATCCTGTCCATGCTGGCACCTTGATTTCCAACTTCCAACCTCCAGAAATAAATATCCATTGCTTAAGCCACCCAGCCTACGGTATTTTTGTAGCAGTGTTCTGAGCAGATTAAGACAGACCTCCGGGGACTTCCCTGGAGGTCCAGTGGTTAGGATTCATGCTTCTACTGCAGGGGGCACAGGTTTGATCTCTGGTCAGGGAACTAAGGTCCTGCATACTGTGCAACATCACCAAAAAATAAAAAATAAAAGACAGGCATTCATAAACCTTATGGCTAGTTAACAAACAACAGCCTGCCTCCCAGGGGACGTTCCTTTTGAACCCCTGGCCTGCTTTATGTCAAACACATGAAAGGGCACTGCCTGACTTGGTAAATATGCACTTTGAACACATCTGTGTAGGAGGAGATGACATTGACCCAGGGAGCTGGGGAGCTACCCCAGACCCACTGGATCGGGGGCCCTGGGGGGAGGGTGGACCTGGAATCTGCATTTTAAACCTCTCAGAGGACTCCAGGTACAGCCAAGTTTGAGAACTGTTCTTCTAGAAGAGCAGATGGCAAAACCCTGTCCGACCCAGAGATGCTACTGCTCCAGGACCTTGCCCCGGCCAGGCCCCTGCCGCGTGCTTTGCATGCACAGTTGCATTTGATTCTGCCGTGACCCCCACTTTACAGATGCAGAGGCAGGCTGGGTCTGGAGCACCAGCGTAGTTTCCAAGCCCCATGGGTTCAGCCCTGTTACTGGGCTCTGTCTCTGCCTTGCACCGTTTGATACAACAAGCTTGAACCCCCGATCAATGGGCTCTTTCCTCTTTAGCCTTGGGGCCAAGCTGGAATTTAAAAAGTGCTCAGGGGGTTTGTCAAGGTCTAAAGGCGATCAGGGCAGTGGGAAGTTTTGTTTATTGCGGGGGGTTCAATCAGCCAGAGCAGGGCCAGCCACGACCCTCTGGACACCTATAAACACCTGAGTTCCTGACTACCCTTCACTTTCGTTTCCAGGTCCTGCGTTTGGCCCTCACTGGTCCCTGACCTCAGTTGCAGGTCCTTAGTATTTATCTGCCCTTCCAGGGCCTGAGGCCTGGAGGTAGCGGGCCAGAGGGCTCAGCCACCACCCGCCACCTTTTAACAGCAGCCACTGAAGCCTCCAAGCTTTGGTTTCCTCATCTCTGAGATGCATGACTTATCCCTGTCACGTAGGGCTGCTGTGAACATCGACACAACAAGACCGTCCTTCAGAGCACGCAGGGGAGCCCCTCGGCAGCTCTTGAAATGTGCGAGCTGTTGCTGAGGGCTTTCTGCTGTCCTCTGGGAGCCCCATCTTCTTGGATGTCCTTCCCGCCATGCCTCCAGCCAGTGGACTTCGGTCAAACTACCCACATTGTCTGCACCGCGGAGGCATCATCTCCCAGGATCCCTTTGAGCAGAGGAAGGGAAGAGGGCAGAGAAAACATCGCCGTTGTGTCAATTCCTCCCCGACGCGTTGTGTACTCTGATGTCCATGAACTTGGAACCTCCCAGGGGAACCAGGGAGGCTGTGTTTTTTTGCTTGCGGCTCGTGGATACGAGGATACCAGCCTCTGCATTCATCCTGCCTGCACTGTTGACAAACCTCAGTTTGAATGAACCCCGAATTATCTGAGTAGGTGATTTGATGTTTTTTATCTGCGAGACCCTCCTGCTGGGCATATGCCAGGCGTCTAGGACCCCCGTTACGCCCGCAGCCTTGGTGCCAAGTGACAGAAGCTGACAAGTGGGGATGTACAGAATTGAGGGATCCATGGGAGACAGGGAAGGAGTCCTTCCAGAGGGGGCAGATGTTAACCTGAACGCGTTCTCAAGCCCAGGGAGATTCCCTTTAGATCGCGGAGGATGGATTCTCTTACGGATGAGCTGGAAGAAGAAACCGGGGACCTGGAAAGTCTTATCAACTCCCCAAACTCAACATGAGATTCTAGCCATCTCCAGAGATTAGACGTATATACCTGATGTCAAAACAGGCTGGTCTTAGTCTATTTTCCAGCTGATTTTCAACACGAAATGGCAACCATCTTACAGAGAAACCTGAATGAACTTTTCCGCCAACCCGATATTTTGACCACCCAGTGGGGGAGGGCGGAAGTGCCTCCCTGATTAAATTGCAAATTCTCGGGTGCTGGAAAGATTACAGGGGCAGCCGGGCTCGGGGGCGGGGTGGGGGGGGATCCCCAGGTTGCAGGGCTGTTTCTGGTGTGCTGGCCAGCTCCCGCCTCCCCTACGACGCCTGCCGCCTCCCTCCACGACCCGGGTGCGCCCAGACTTCGAGATTTCTCCAGCAGCGCCAGAAATGTTGCCTCTGTCTCCTCTAGCCTGCCCCCAGCTCACCAGCCTCCCCGTTCCCACTTGTCCGCGTTCTCAGAGCTTCGGCTCACCGCGATTTGAGCAGCAGGTGCCTAAAAACGCTGCCTCTCTGAGGTGCCGGGTTATGCAAAACCAATTAAGCCCCTGCCTCTATTCCTTCGCGAGTCAGCCTTCCCGCATACTGATCTGATTTATGATGGAGCGGAGAGTGGAATCTGTATTTAGGGAAGACATGTCAAGAGCATCAGGGCCTCTGAATCATTCTTCCCCTTGCCCCATCTCCCCGCGTGTGACATATTCCATCCCTGCTCTCAGTGCCCTACACGGCACCCTGAGATGATTCTTATTCCAACGCTACAGCGAGGCAGGGTTCTTAAAATACATCCCTGGTGCAGAGGCCTCGGGGAGGGCCAGTCCACCTGGAGTCTGCCCTTCCTGGGTCAGCGAGGAGTGACTTCGGGGCTGGAGACTGTGCGGGCCCTCTGGAAAGAGGGCGGCTGCAGGGTGGACGGGCTGAGAGGCCGCTCTGGGGCTTTAACAGAGAGTTAACCTTCCAGCCTGCTATGATTTGTAAGAGAGCTTAAAGGTGGGAAAGAAAATCCTTTTCTTAGATTCAGCAGCTTCCACTAATCAGCTCCATCTCTGGGTGTCACTGCTTGGCTGACTGCTGAATTTTTTTTTTTTCCCTTCCTTGCTGTCTCCTGTTCTATTAGGGAGTCAGGGGCCCAGGAGACCCAAGGCAGGGTTAGTCTTCCACAAAGAGAGGAGTCTGATCCCAGCGTTCAGAGCACAGGAGCTTGTAAATCAAACTGTTAGCTTAATAGCTTGGGCCATTATTCTAAAGCAGTGGGGCTGAAACCGAAAGCCAAATGAAAATATAGTCAATTTGTTCATACTTTAGTGACTGAATGACTATGTAATGTCAGTGGGGTATCGGGGCTGTAGAGGGCTTGGTGGGGGAGGGGCAGAGGGTTCAGGTTGAAGCAGAGACCCCAAGATGCTTGGGCAAATCCCCCTCTAGAGTGGATCTTGGCAATTATAAAACAGACTTAGCCATAGAGGTCCAGACTCCACAAGTCAGCCACTTTCTTGGCTGGGGGAGAGTGCCGGCCTCTGACCTTCAGGCCTGATGGAAACTGCTTAGGGGAGACCAGGCCTCGCCAGCAACTCTGGGAGCGCTCCGTGAGCCGTGGAGAGGAACAGAGCTGAGAGAGGCTTGAGCACAGGGACAGGCACCCCGGGAAGGATGTAGAGTCCCTGCCCTTTAAAAACATTTAAAAATTATTTTATTATTCCCATTGCTATTTTATTTATTTTCATTTTTTTTGGCCTTGCCATGCAGTGGGATCTTAGTTCCTTGACCAGAGATCAAACCCGTGCCCCCTGCATTGGAAATAAGGAGTCTTAACCACTAGCCCACCAGGGAAGTCCCTAAAAAACATTTAAAAAACCCTAACTGGCTTTGTAAAAGTTATATGTACTCACTGTAAAAATGGAAACTGCAGGAAAGAGAGTCTGAGAAAATCAAACAGGCTCCAGCTCACCCCAGGAATTACTGCTGCTGCCACTCGGGGCCCCCCTCCTGGACGTCTGTTCTGGAGCACTGACCCCACATGACGGATGGGTGCCTCCATTCAGACAGGGTCACATAAGACAGGTTCTTTCCCCCAATAATATGTAGGTCAAGCAGTACTAAACCAGGGAAGTATGATTAAAATGCCAATAAGTAGAGGCTAAAGTCAATATTTTCAATGGTGGACTTCCCTGGTGGTCCAGTGATAAGAATCCACCTGCCAAGGCAGGGGACACGGGGTTCGATCCTTGACCCGGGAGGACCCCACACGTCACAGGGCAGCCGAGCCCAGGCACTGCAACTATGGAGCCCATGAGCGCTTTCGAGCCCGCACTTGGAAACGAAAGAAGACAACAGGGCGAGAAGCCCGCTCACTGCAACCAGAGAGTCGCCCCGCACCCTGGTCACCACACACAACGGCGAAGACCCAGCACAGCCAAACATAAATAAAATGCATTAAAATGTTTTCAGTGGCTGCGTAATATCATGATGCTGTACACTGTCTCTGTAATATCTGTGTAATGTGTCCCAACATATACTTAAGCTAGTGCTTGGCCTGCGACATCTCCAGCCTTTCACTGTCGCTGTCGAGACCACCATAAATATAGGGGGCACCCCACTCCTTTGTCTTTGGTCCTTTATCATTAGTAGTCTTTTCATAAAAGGGGATAAAACTGTCTGTTTTTCTTGATTTAATACCAGGAGACCAGAGAATATATGGTTCAGATTGGGTCGCTTTTGAGAGCAGAGGGGCACTTGTTAATAATTCTGCCTCCCAACCAGCCCCAGGGAGGGCTGTCTTCGGGAGCCAGACCCCCTCCCTGCCCAGGGACACCCAAGGAGGCTTCCACAAAAGGCCAGAGAACAGGCTGGGCCAACTGGAGTGTGCATGGTGTTGGAGGTTTCGTTATGGGAGGTCATCCCCACCCCCAGACTCGGGGCTGCCAACTCAGGTTGACATCCCCCCAGCATTTCAGGCTGAGAGAATTGGACGCCCAGGGCTGGAAATTCTCCAAATTTCCCCATCTAGCCGTCCACCTGCACAGTTACCTGTCTCCGCCAGCTGTCTGTCCACCTTACTCTTTGCCTGTCACCAACAGCCCTATGGAGGCATATTGTCATCGCTGAGAACAGGGTCTGACACAAAGGCACTCAGGGATAAGGTCTGTAAATGAATGAATGAGTGAACGAGTGAGTGAGTGAGTGAATGGGTGATCACCAGGACCATCCTCGTGGCAGCTGCCATTTTTGGCGGCTTGATAAGGGTCGGTGCTCTGCTAAACACTGGGCACGTGTTCCCATCAAACACTCCCAGCAGCTCTGCTAACAGGCACAGGCCCATTTTACAGAAGAGAAAGCGGGACCTTGGACAGGTCAAGCCACACGCCAGGTCAGGAGTGGCAGGGTCACCACCCGGCGCAGGTCTAGCTGACCCTGGAGTCACGCACGCACAAACATACTGCACCGCCCCCGTCTCCCGCTCTGCTGGCCCCCAGTGCACCTCGTGGAGGGCAGAGACAGCCCGGCCAGCAGGAACAGAAGGTGCAGGCCCCAAGCCCAGCGGTGCCCCCACTCAGGGACGAGGCGATGAATTCATGTCCCTTCTTGAGAATGAGGGCCTGTCCCAGTTCACCCCAGCTTGGGGTCTGCAGCCTCCACGAGCCCCATGCTTCCCGCCATGTGGCTGCTTGGTCCTGGAAGCTGGAGTTTCTTAAGAGACCCTTAAGAACCAGTGCCCCACCACCCCATTTTCAGGTGGGGAAACTGAGGCCCAGGGAGGGCCAGCCACTGACCCAGGCCCGGGGGCTGGCTGGCGGCTCGTCGTGAGCATCCTGGCAGAGAGGCCACTCGCCAGCTGTCGGCCGACCCTGCCTCTGGGCACTGGCCGTTGCACGGTAACTGCTGGCTGCACAGCCCAGGAGGTAGCACTGGAACCCGTGTGTCTGGAAAGGGAGCCCCACCGAGGGGTGCTTCTGCTCTGCTCCCTCCCATGGTCCCTCCAGGCTCAGACAGGAGGGGCCCCGAGTGGCACTGGTGGGGACGGTTGGGTGGAAAGCCAGCTCGCTCTGCACTGACCCGGCCCGGGAGCACCCGCACCCTGCCTGCTGCTTTTCCATGTGAAAGGTGTTTAATTATTTCTGACAGAGTTCAGCGTCGACATCTGTTCGCGAGCGGGGAGAGTCCATTTAGGTTATCCATCACCGTGACAGATTCCACTTTTTTGGAAGAGCCTTTTCCTTTCATAATGGGGCCGGGTGGGGAAGGGGGGCAGGCGGATCAGCACAGACACGAGGCACAAAGACCTTCCCCGGGCCCCGACAACAACCAGCACCCCCTCCCCGCCCCAAGGGAGGAGCGGCTCTAGCCACGACTGGCCCTTGTGGGTCCAGACCCCACCGGTGGCTGCCGGGCTGGCAGGCACTGGGACATTTAAGTTGGGAAGGGGGTCTCACAGGGCCTGGGAAAGGCTCTTCGACTCTGTCCTCCTGGGCGGCACTGGCCATCCATTCGTCCACCCGATCCTTCACTCGTTCTTCCCACAAGCACTTACTGGTCACCTGGTGGGTGGCTCAGTGGTAAAGAATCCACCTGCTGATGCAGAAGATGTCGGAGACCCAGGTTCAGTTTTTGGGTGGGGAAGATCCCCTGGAGGAGGAAATGGCAACCTAGTCCAGTGCTCTTGCCTGGGAAATCCCAAGGACAGAGGAGCTTGGTGGACTACAGTCCATGAGGTCACAAAAGAGTCAGACACAACTGAGCGACTAACATTGAAAGTGTTAGTCACTGCTGGGTGTCAGGCCCCATGCTGGGCTCCTGGGACCCAGTGGGGACGCAACGCACGTGTCCTTGTGGGCTCACACTTCACTGGGGAAGATGGACATTGAACAACGAGTGGCCCAGTTAATGAATGAATTGCAGTGCAGCTAAGTGCCTCAAAGGGGCAGAAAAGAGCCCATTGGTATCAAAGAGGGGACCTGCCGGGGCAGGACTGGAAAGTGAAGGATAGTGTCCTCAGGAGGCATCACTGCCCAGCCACCCAGAGAAGAGGCCCTGGACCAGGCAGGAACCCCTTTCTCTCAGGGCAAGTTCCTTCCCCTCTCTGAGCCTCAGTCTCCTCATCTGTAGAATGGGACCTTTGCGTCTATGAGATAACGCATGTCTGGCACTTGGGACACAGTAGGAGCTCAGGAAGTACTTTTCACGGGTGGTATTTCCCAGCAAGGAGGGGGCTGAGTGTCTCGGCAGTGGCGGCAGCACCCTGGGGCTCTTGGCGCCTCTGCGGGGCTGTCCTGGCTGGTGCCCAAGGACCAGCCCTGCTGAGATTCCTGTGGCTGAACTTCCAGAGCCCATGAGCCTCCCTGGGGAAAATGAGAAAACACCCTGTAAGCCCAGGCGCTTGCATTTTATTCTACTTCTTGTTATTTCAATGGCACAGTGGGTGGTGCCTTTGAACTTGGGCCTGGCGGTTAGAGGGACCTGGGTTCCAGGTCCAGCCACTTGAAAATGAACACCATCTCTGCCAGTCCTCTGCAAAAATCAGGTAAGGATGCTATGTGAAATAATATGTGTAAATGACTCAGCATGAACACAGGGCTGGCATCACGGGTGGGTGGCCCTCTTCCTAATGGGTTTTTGCAACAACAGTCTTAAGATCAGAAGAGACCTGTGCTTAGTTGAGTCAAATCCCCTCTCTTAGACTCATTGGAAAAGACCCTGATGCTGGGAAAGATTGAAGGTAGGAGAAGAGGGCAACAGAGGATGAGATGGTCGGATGGAATCATTGACTCAATGGACATGAGTTTGATCAAACTCCGGGAGCTGGTGATGGTCAGGGAAGCCTGGCGTGTTGCAGTCCATGGGATAGTAGAGAGTTGGATACAACTGAGCGACTGAACAAGAAGAAGAAATAGAAACTCATTTATTTCTGGATTTCTGCTCCTGCTCTGGGCCAGGCTGTGGGGGTACCTGCGGGTGAGACAGGCCTCCTGACACAGGGGAATCTGTGTTACTTGGGTGGGGCGTGTTGGACAGGGAAAGGGGCCCTTTGTCCATCGTTTTGGGACCTATGTGTGTGCTTAGGCACTCAGTCGTGTCTGACTCTTTGCAGCCCCCTGGACTGTAGCTCACCAGGCTCCCTGGTCTGTGGAATTCTCCAGACAAGAATACCGGAGTGGGTAACATTCCCTTCTCCCAGGGATCTTCCTGACCCAGAGATCGAATCCAGGTCTCCTGCATTTGCCAGCAGCTTCTGTACCATCTGAGCCACCAGGGAAACCCCTGGGAACTATAGGCAGATTTAAAATCAGAGACGAGGGGCTGAGAGGGGCTGGGGGTTGGCATTGTAGAGCAGAGTGCCAGCAGTTTATCTCGTGCCCAGGGGGCTATGGGTCCCATCCCTCCCTTGGCAGGGTCCCCAGGATGTCTGTCCCCCCGCCCCACCACGGACACTGAACGTCAGGAAAATCAGAAAAAGAAGAGTGAGAGGAAAGGCAACAGAAAGAGGGACAGAAAGGAGGCTGTGGGCCAAGGCCCGCGTGTGGAGATGGGGCAGGAGGGGTGAGGGCGAAAGGAAGGAGCCTGGGGAAGGCGAGGGGTGCTGCCCAGGCTGGGCGGGGAGCGGCAACGGGCCCACGGCACACCCCGCTCCCCTGCGCTGCGCGTGGCCCTGCCCGTGTGTGCGGCGACGGCCGGGACTGACGGGCAGCGGGGCGAATGGCCACTGACATACGCTGATGGCGGCCACTGGGGCAGGACATGGGCGCCGCGTCAAGGGCGGCAGGCAGGCCTCGCTGGCAGCCTGTTCGGTTGCATTAGGCTCAGGAAGGCACGGGCCCCTTCACTGTCTAAATTGCGGTTTAACTCAAACAAGCAGCCAGGCCTGGTCTGGCCAGGAACGCGGCTTTGTGTGGCTGTCTCCCTGGGGCCAGGCGTGTCCCTGGTGGCGCTTAGGAAGGGCTCCAACATGTTAGCTCTTGGCAGCATTGCTGTTGTTGTTGTCGTTGCGCCAGTCGAGCGGCAGAAGCCCACAGAAGCCCCTGTCTAGAGGACAGGTAAAGAACAGGAAGCAGGGCATCGCTAGGTGCGGGCAGGGGAGATGGGAGCAGGACTGACCTTCTGGAAGTGAGGCATGTGCCAGAGGGCATCCAGCCCCACGGGCGGCTTGTACTTCCTCAGCTGACTGCTCCGGGTCTCATAGAGCTTCCCGAGGATCACCTGCAGAGCAGAGAAAGGCCGAGGCCTGGTGGTGATCGGCTTCTGCAGAGGCCAGAGCCACAGCGACTGGGCTGGAGGGCCCGGGGCCGGGATTCCTGCTGGGGCAGCCCCGTGGGGCCCTTTCCCCCTGGTTCCGGCCCTTCTCCCCGTCTGATTTCAGGGGACCAGGTGGACTCAGGGAGGGGACCATGGGGTGCTGAGAGCGTGCTGTTTTGGTTTCTGGTTTGACCCTAGAACTCTCTGGGTTCTGGAAGGCAGCTGCCTCAAGGGCAGGGATGTGTCCTCCTTAGCTAAGACAGCCCTGGTGGTTACCAGGGATGCCACCAGGTCTGAACGAATGAATGATTTGATGGGGCTGTTGCCATTTCTGGGAAGCAGGTCCTCAGCATGGTCTGCTCGTGGAAAAGAAAGGAGGACTCCTTTGAGAGGAGGAATTAGAGGGCTCAGTGGAGAGCCCTTGAGGTCTCTGTGGGTGGGATTTCAGAGCTGCAGAGGCAGTCCAGCTCCTCCTTAGCTGCACGCCCCGTACCCACAAACAGATGCTGCAAGCCTATGGTTAGGGACCCAGAGCTCATGGGGTCTGCTGTGGTCTGAACTGTGTCCCCTCCAAATCCATAGGGTGAAGCCCTAGCCCCCAGTGGGGACCGTATTTGGAGCTGGGCCTTTAAGGAGGTGATTAAGGCTCAGTGACATCAGAGGATGGGGCTGTAATCCAATAGGACAGATGTCCTTATATGAAACGGAAGAGACACCAGGGGTGTCCATACAGGAAAGGCCCTGTGAGGACGGGGTGAGAAGGCGGCCGTCTTCAGGCTGAGGAGAGAGGCCTCCAGGGCAACTGACGCCGCCACCTCCACCTTGGACTTCCAGCCTCCAGGATTTCTGTGGTTTAAGCCACCCAGTCTATCATACGTTGTCACGGTCACTCCAGCAGACTCACCCAAGGTCCCCGGCCCCCAGTTGCAGGATCAGAGGGGGACTCCGATTCAATGTGTGCCCCTGGGGAACTCCATGCACAGTCAGACCTTAGCTCACAGCTGTGACCTTGTCAGAACTCAAAACCTCCTAGGGGAGTTAGCAGGCAAATAGGGGGCTCTTGTTTATACCGGGAGCTAGAGAGTTGGAGTTCCACACCTGGAGTGGATGAGCTGGATGATGTGCTGGTACCCAAGTGACCCAAAGAGCATGGGCCACTGCAGAAAGGGGCATGAGAGAGTGACACAGGTCAGATGGTGCAGCCAACGAATAAAAGCTGACCTGAATTTAGCCGGAGACACCACCACCCTATTGAACCCCTTTTATTTTACTTTTTTTTTAAAAGATAGCATCTCTTTATTTTATTGATTTATTTTTTGGCCGAGCCATGCGACATGTGGGATCTTAGTTCCCTAACTAGGGATCAAACCAGGGTCCCCTGCATTGGGAACATGGAGCCCTAACCACTGGACTTGCAGGGAACCTCTTTTATTGACTTATTTTGTTACCCAATTATATTAATTTTATTTAATGTGTCTGTGGATAACTTCCAAGCCCCTTGGATCAACTCTCCCCTCTGCTTCCTAGAACAGCAGTTTTGAAACTTCATCTCAAACCAAAGCTGAGAGGCTGCTTTGCTAGGGCTTAGTGAGCCGGGTTTCAGAATTAGGAGGATGAAAGTGAGTCTTAGTGCCTTTCTCAACCTCAGTTTCTGCTGCAGAAAATGGGGTACAGATGCCTAGCAAACAGGTTCTTATAGGATTTGCTGAGTTAGCTTTGAGCAGAGTGTCTGGTCCTAGACGATTGCTCTCTAAATGAAAGCCAGTTTCCAAGAATTTCGTTTGGGGTCATCACCGTCCAAAACCCAGGACATCCTGAGCTGCTAAGAGACCAGTTTCTCCTAAGATGGGAGCAATCTGACCTTGTAAATCAACCATCTCATCAATCCTAACAGACTGTGGGTCAGCCCCTCCGTGTTTTGAGGGTCTGGGTATTCGTAGCCCTTTGATAGAAAGCATCACAGTCACAGAGAATCTTGGAACAGAAGAACTCTGTGGTTGGTTTGACAAGTGCTTTTTGAGTGCTTACTATGTCCTGTGAAAGTGTTAGTCACTCAGTTGTGTCTGACTCTGCAACCCCGAGGACTATAGCCTGCCAGGCTCCTCTGTCCATGAAATTCTCCAGGCAAGAATATTGGAGTGGGTGGCTATTTCCTTCTCCAGGGGAACCTCCCGACCCAGCGATCTAACTCGGGTCTCCTGAATTGCAGGTGGATTCTTTACCCTCTGAGCCACCAGGAAAGCCCCCTTCTATGTCCTGGGAAGCCCCGACTATGTGCTGGGCCCTCATTCAACCCAACCCCCTTTTTTGCCCATCAAGGTCATTGAGACCCCAGTTTGGATGGCATCACTGACTCAATGGACATGAGTTTGAGCAAACTCCGGGAGACAGTGAAGGACAAGGAAACCTGGTGTCCTACGGTCTACGGGGTTGCAAAAAGTCAGACACGACTGAGAGGCTGAACAACCACCACAGCGGTGAGCCACTCAAAGCCACAGCCCCCTGAGCTGCACCAGTCCCTGACCAGTGCTCAGGGTGGAGCCGCTGATAGTGGATGACTACAGGCCAATGCTTTGGCCACCCGATGTGAAGAGCTGACTCCTGGAAAAGACCCTGATGCTGGGAAAGATTGAAGGCAGGAGGAGAAGGGGACGACAGAGGATGACATGGTTGGATGGCATCACCAATGCGAGGGACATGAGTTTGAGCAAGCTCCAGGAGTTGGTGATGGACAGGGAAGCCTGGCATGCTGCAGTCTATGGGGTCCCAGAGAGTCGGACATGACTGAGTGACTGAACTGAACTGAACAGGGTTTTCTGTTGAAACAGGAGGGGCACTGGCTACGAGACTGTCTCTAGATTCAGGAGACGTGTCCTCGGAGGCTCCAGATTCCATGGACCTGTGGCCCTCTGAGTTGTTGTGAAATAGCTGCTAATTAAGAACATGACTCTGGCCTGGAGCTCTCAGTATGAAGTAGCAGCATGTAACAGTAATGCTACCTTGGAAAAAACTGGTTGTTACCATAGTGAGCTCTCTCTTGAGCTATTAATGAATAAACTAGTCATGGACTGCTTTTCAATGATTACTACAGAGACTTCCCTGGTGGCACACTGGGTAAAAATCCACCTGCCAGTGCAAGGGATACGGGTTCGATCCTTGGTCCAGGAAGATTCTACATGCCAAGGAGCAACTAAGCCTGCATGCCACAACTGCTGAGGCTGTGTGGGGCAACTGCTGAAGCCCGCGGGCCTAGAGTCTGCGCTCAGCAACAAGAGAAGCCCCCACAATGAGAAGCCCGTGCTCCACAAGCAAGAGGAGCGCCCGCTCACGGCGACTACAGAACACCCACGTGGAGCGATGGAGACTCATGCAGCCAAAACTAGAATTAATTAATTACTTAAAAATATACTATTGCAGTGCTCTGCTCTAAGTGGTTGTCTCCGACTTCCGACTCTCCCCACTGCTGAGAACAGCCCAGAGGGGCCTTAGATAGAAATCAGTCTTCCTCTCTAGGGGCTTAAGCCAAAGTTGAACCTGATCATCATCAAGACCCTTTCAGCACAGCAATGAGCAACTCGGTTGCCCAGTCAACACCCCACCTCGCCCACCAGCAACAAGCATGCACAGGGGGCCGCCTCAAGGCCTTGCCCCTCCCCAAGCCTTCCCCTTCCCTCCCCTCCCCTCATGCAGGGAGCATGGCGTTTACCTTATGCTTTTTCTCCAGTTTGATGGCTTTCTCGGTGGCCTTCTGCTCCTGCACCCACAGCTGCTGGTACCGATGCTGCAGCAGATCAAAGAAGGGGGTGGAAGGCCTGTGGGGAAGAAGTCAGATGGGTTTGAGGTCTGGGAAGGGCCAGAGACCCCCCCTCTCCCCGGAGGCTGCCTGCATGACTGTCAGGCCTGTGGGGAAGAGTGCCCTCCCCAAGGCTGTGAGAGCCTCTTTCTGGCTTTCTGCAGCCATGGAAGAAATGGGTGCCTTCTGTGAATCATTCAACAAATGCTTACTGCCCACCAATCAAGTGCTGGGCCTTATATGGTGACAGACTCTATCCTCGACCAGATTTAAGACAGACTCCTCAAACCCCTCCTTTCCATCAGGCCTTGTCCTTGGGACCTATCTTTGGCTGGATGAAGTCAGCCTTAGCACAGAACCTTGCTAAGTCAGTCCCCTCACCCCTCATGTCTCATCACCTTGGCTTGCCTTTACCAAGAGTCCTATTAAGGCAGTTTAGTGAGAATCCCTTACCTACACTTGAAGTCTCCCCTTAGTAACTTGCCTTCCACTCTGCTCCTTGGGTAGAAATTCCCACTTGTGTTGTATTAAGAACTGATTCCAACTCTATCCTGAGGTCACTTTCCCCTTTGCAATAGTACTGAATGAAATCTGTCTTTATTGCCTTCAGCCTCTGCTCTGATTCTCATTGACAGGGGTCTCCAGCCAAGTGGAGCACTTTGCATACCCCACTCCTCACAACACTGTGAAGTGGGTATTATTAATACTATCACTCATCCTACAGATGAGGGGGTCAGGTCCCAGAAGAGTGGGGGCAGGGCTGTGTGTGAGGCTCTCTCAAGGCAACCTAATAGGTGATGAGGGAAAGTACTTTCTAGAAGAACCAAAGCTAATAAGACGCTGGAGGAAGGACAGAATTGAGCGGAAGAGCATCATTACCTTGTGACTCCTAATGAAATAATGGATTTAGGTAATGAGAGATGATTAGGTAGAAGGCTGACAGGGAACTTTACAATGGATGGCTCAGGCTGCAGCAGCTGAACCACAGGATCAATTTGTTCTTATTGTGATAAATGTGCAAAACATAAAGTTTACCCAAGCGATCAATCTTACCATCACTGAAAGTGACGGACATGGGACCAGGAATGGTTTTTATTTATTTGGCTGCGCTGGGTCTTAGTTGCAGCGCGTGGGATCTTCACTGCAGCATGTGGGGTCTCCTGAGGCAGCGTGTGGCTTCTCTAGTTGTGGCGTGCGGGTTCAGTAGTTGTGGCAGGCGGGCTTCGTTGCTCTGCAGCACGTGGGATCTTAATTCCCCAACCGGGGATCGAACCCGTGCCCCCTGCTTTGGAAGTGCAGAGTTTTAACCACTGAACCTCCAGGGAAACCCCCTGGCTTCGTGTTTTATACAGCCTGCACGGTGGTATTTAAAGTCTTGGAAATTGTTGTCGGCCCTTAAAAATTGGGAGATTTTACATTAAAAAAAAAAAAACAAAAAACCAGCTTTCCCAGATTGTCCTGAAGATGTATATGTTCTGATCACATAGGTCTGCCTTCCTATGTGGCAACAGTTGGCTGGAGCTGAGTATCAGGTGTCATTTAGCTCAAGTCCTCTCCCTTCCCTACTGCACTCCACTGCCTGCTAGGCCCCTCCAAGCGTTGGATTTTGTGGCCCCAGAAACAGATACAGAGCTGGACTGGACCCTAAACACCCACCCCCATCTCTCCCACCCTCCAGGCGGACTTCTCTGGGACCAGGCTGACCTGGGACTCCTTTTGAGTGGCGCTTCCTCGGCTTTGAAATGCCACTCGAGCTCAGAGGTCTCTTTCCAGAGTAGCCTGCAGCACATCTACAAAGAGTGGCTCTTTGTTTTCTGGTTCCTTTACCCCTGCGGTGACTTTTATTACTTAATTATTACACACCCCATGCTTCTGAGCAGGCTAATTTATAGCCGTGCTTTCTAATGACACGAGATGCGTAATCTCGCAAGATCTACCCCAAGAGGCCCTTCACAACAGAAAAGCTATCTTTCCAGCAGCCTCCTCTGCCCACAGCACCGCAAACCCACCCTCACGGCCCTCCCACAGCCTCGCTGACCGTCTTTGTGTCCTATTTCGGCCAGCGGTTCTTATTGCTGGAAAGAGGCAGGGGCGGGGCGCTCGGAGCAGAAGAGCTGACAAAGCTTGTAAGTTACAACAGCCCAGTCCTGACTGCCTGGTGGAGGTCCAGCAGGTTTTGCCCATTTTTGTTCTGGCTCATTCAATCGGATCACAAGAGGGAGAGGCTTGTCGGACACGGCGAAAACCCAGGATGTAAATTGTATCACGTCATCTCTTGCTTAAAATGCCCTCGGCAGCCTCCCATTTCTTAGACTCAATCTAGATTCCTTGCCAGAATCTGGCAAAGCCTCCCCTCCCCAAACTCCTCTCAGACCCTCAGCAACTCCTTTGCCTACAGGTCTCAGCTTTTGGGTCACCTCCTCAGAGGGTTTGCCCCTGACCAGTCCATCTTCCAACGGCCCTGGCCTGGTGCCCTCCCCTGCAGAAGCCCTCTTGTTTATTTGTCACTGGTCTATAACCGCTCTCGGCCATCGAATACGAATGCCAGCAGGAATGGTTTGCTCTCAATAATTATGCATTGTTGAAAAGGAGGGGGCGAGAAGAAGGGAATTAGTCAAAGAAAGAAAGATTGGGTGAACATTTTAGGAAATAAACTTTTCATAAGTCAGGGTAGTGTAAATCAAGCTATATGTGAGTTGTAATAAAATTGAGAGTAAATTGATAGAAATTATAATCCAGGGAAGGAAGGATAGTCTTTCTAACAAATGGCAGGGGAACAACTGGACACCATGGGCAAAACCAAAGAGAAACCTCTTGGCCCAAGTCTCATACTTTATACTAGAATTAATTCAAAATGGAGCATAGCGTTAAATGTGAAACTTTTTGAAGAAAACATAGGAGACGCTCTTTGGGACCTAGGGCTAGGCTAGGTGATGCGTTCTCAGGCTTGATACCAAAAGCATGATCCAGCAAAGGAAAAAAAAAAAAAAGGTAAATTGAACTTCCTCTAAATTAAGAACTTTTGCTCATGGAAAGAGCCTCTTGAGAATATGACAAGGTAAACCATTACTAGGAAAAAATATTTGCAAACCATGTATCTGACAAAGGACTCCTTTCTCAACTATATATAAAACTCTCAAAACTCAACAATAAAACAAAACGAAAACAAACAAATGACTGTATTAGAAAAAGGACAAAACACAAAGAGACAGAGGGTGTATGGATGGCAAATAAGTACAGGAAAAAATAGTAACATCCTTCCCCATTGGAGAAATATAAATTGAGAGCCTGATGACATGTCACTCCACACCTATTAGTGCAGCTAAAATAAGAAATGCGTAGTGACAGTGGGGCTTCCCTGGCGGCTCAGATGGTAAAGAATCTGCCTGCAAATGCAGGAGACCTGGGCTTGATCCCTGGATCAGGAAGATTCCCTGGAGAAAGGAGTGGCTACCCACTCCCGTATTCTCACCCGGGAAACCCCATGACAGAGCAGCCTGGTGGGCCACAGTCCACGGGGTTGGAAAGACATAACTGAGCGACTCACCACAGTGCTGACTCTCAGTGCTGGCAAGGACGCAGAGAAACTAAACCTCGTCCACGCCGTTGGAGAGAGCATAACGTGGCATCGTTGCTCCGGAAAATGGTTTGCTAGTTTCTTGAAAAACTAAACCTACACTTACCATCGGAGCCCAGCAATTGTACTCCTGGGCATTTATTCCTGAAAAATGGAAACTTAGGTCTACACAAACACCTACACACCCATGTTCATAGCTGGAATACTTGTAATATCCCCAAACTGGGAACAACCAAAACACCCTTCAGTGGGTGAGTAAACTGTGGTCCATCCATACTGTGGAATATCATTCTATAGTAAAAAAGGAAAGGACGGTTGATACAGCAACAGCTTGGATGACGTCAAGGCTGTTGTGCTCACGGAAAAAGGCCAGTTCCACAAGGTCACATACTGTGTGATTTCATGTACACACCTCTCCTGGAATGTCCCAGGCATCAGGGAATGGCGGAGAGAGGGGTCATTACACAGGTGTGTGAAGGGGTGTCTTTGAGGTGATAGAACAGTTCTGTATCTTGATTTGTAACACGAATTTACACATGTGATAAAATGCATGGACGCCAAATACGCAGACACAAACTGCTTGTAAAACTGGTGAAATCTGAACGAAATCTGCGTATTGTATCAACGTCAGTTTTTTAGGCTTTTTTTTTTTTAATGTTTTTTCAAATTTACGTAATTTGGCCGTGTCGGGTCTTAGACTCTTCATCACATCTCGCAGGAGCTCTTCTGGTGCACGGACTCTCCAGTTGCGGCGCATGGACTCAAGGCTGCGTGGGCTCAGTAATTGCGGCACGTGGGCTTAGTTGCCTTGCAGCATGTGGGTTCTTAGTTCCCAGACCAGGAATCGAACCTGTGTCCTCAGCATCAAAAGGCGGATTCTTCACCACTGGGCCATCAGGGAAGTCCCAAGTTTTTAGTTTTGATATTGCACTATAGTTACATAGGATTTTATCATAGGGATAACAGAGTGAAGAGGAAACAGGATCTCTCTGTACTGTTTTTACAACTTCCTGTGGCTTTATACTTATTTCCAAGTAAAATATTTTCTCAAAATGCAATCGAGCATGCATGAACTAGCTTTCCAACTTTATAGAAAAAATATTACAATATTACTGTCATACAAAGAGGTGATCAAAGAGCTTGGAGCCCAAAAATGTAGGGGGAAAATGAATATAGGGTGTGGCAGGAAATTAATTTTTTTTAAATGTCTTATTTTTCTGGAGTTTGTGGCTTATGATATTTGTCAGCATATTTAAAATTTTAATTTGTTCTGATTCTTTTTCTCATTCTAGTTAAGTATTCAGTTTTATGCCTAAATTTGCATTCAGGATTTTGAACTTTTTTTCTTAAAGAGAACCCCCAAATATGAATACGTCCCTGGTCCCATGAAACATGGAGCTGCCCTTGTGTGGAGGTAAAATGTTTCTTTTAATTATAAGAGAGTATTAGGTATAACTTCATGCTAATAATGTAAAACCAAAACAAAATAGGTGATTTATCCAGGAAAATATAAAAGATCAAAGTTGACTGAAGTGCATATATAAAACTTTAATAGAGCCACGGGTACCAGACCAAGGTATGTTCACGTGTGTGACCTCCTAGCCTTGTTGAGAACAGTATTCCAGGGCTTTCCAGAAGTTTTTACAAAAAAGCTTCCTACATCATGCTATGATCCCAAATCGAGAGAAGGAAAATGTCTTGGTCAGTATCACTTAGAAGAGCAAATGAAATTCTACTTGAGGGTGTGATGAATTTAGAAGTCTGAGATTGACATATATACACTGCTAGGTATAAAATAGATAACCTACTGTATAGCACAGGGAACCCATTTAGCTCTGTGGTGACCTAAATGGAAAGGAAACCCAAAAAAGAGGGGATATATGTGTGTGCGTGCTATGTCACTTCAGCCATGTCTGACTCTTTGCAACCCTCTGGACTGTAGCACACCAGCTCCTCTGTCCATGGGATTCTCCAGGCAAGAACACTGGAGTGGGTTGCCAAGCCATCCTCAGGGGATCTTCCCGACTCAGGGATCGAACCTGCGTCCCCAGCAGCTCCTGCATTGCCAGTGGATTCTTTACCACTGAACCACCAGGAGAGCCAGGATGTATGTATATGTGTAGCTGATTCATTTTGCTCTCAGCTAGAAACTGACACAACATTGTAAAGCAGCTACACTCCAACTTAAAAAAAAAAAAAAAGGAGCCTAAAGACATGAAATAAAGTTATGCTTGAAAACTAACAAAAAAAAGAACGAGTACTAAGTGAAATATTACTCGATCAAATTGGGCAATGTACTAATACCAGAAGGCCCTCCTGTAATGCCCTCCACCCATGCTGGAGACGAGGAGTGGGGAGCCAAGGAGGGGTCCCAGAGGGCAGCTCACCCCCTGCCCCTTCCTGCTGAGCCTCCAAGGCAGGGAGGAAAGAGACTGTCCTTCCAGTGCGGCTGGAAGTTGCAATGCGAGGATTACACTAGGCTGCACGTATTAACCAGTGCACTGAGCTGGCCTTTTGTAATTGCAAGTGAGCAGAAGAGCCACATATGGCTGAGACTTCACTCAGGAAAGGGGCTGGGAAAGCAGCTGACCCTCAGAGCAGCTGTGAATAAGGTGAGGACGCTCGTGTTCTGAAGTACCTTGCCCCTCCCACTTGTGCACATTTATCAGGAAATATTATCAAGCCGCTAGAAAGAATGAAGCGGCCATACGAGTAATGACTCAGGAGGATCTCCAAGACGTAGGTCAAGTATAAAGGAAGGAGCTGGGGAGAAAGAGCCATACCTGTGTAAGTGCATCGACGCAGGTGTGAAGGATGGTGAGGGACTGGAAGGCAGGCTGCAGAGGACGGTGCTGGGGCAGGGGGCAGACGTGGTGGGCGGGGAAAGAGGCTCCTCCCCTCCAGTCTACTTACTGGTTTGATGTCACTCTTGAAAAGCGAAAGTAAACTCGCTCAGTCCTGTCTGGCTCTTTGTGACCCCATGGACTGTAGCCCACCAGGCTCCTCCATCCATCAGATTTTCCAGGCAAGAGTCCTGAAGTGGGTTGCCATTTCCTTCTCCAGGGGATCTTCCTGACACAGGGATTGAACCCAGGTCTCCCGCATTGTAGGCAGACGCCTTACCATCTGAGTCACCATGTGACTCTTACGCAACAACTAAAGCAAAACAAGAAACCCACATCTGAGAGGTCATGGGACTCGCCCGGGGCCAAGGTCAGGGACAGGGCGATGGATCTGGGTCAGAATCGGTGACAGGATGCAAGCTCCTCCTCCTCCTCCCCCTCCCCCGCCATGCGCAGCTCTGCCAACATCACACCGGAACTAGCCAGGCTGTTTGCTTTTTGCCTCTTTCATCATAATCAGATGGGGGTGGTCAGGCCTTCTGGGCCCCACTGTTTGAAGCGAAGTTTCAGCGTTTCCCTGTGTACTCGGCCCTTGCAGGATGCACCTTTTTTTTTTTTTTTTTAGCATTTAAAAAAATGAATTGATTATTTGTGGTTGCTCTGGGTCTTTGTTGCTGCACGTGGGCTCTCTAGCTGCAGTGAGCGGGGCCTGCTCTTTGTTGGGGCGCAAGAGCTTCTCATTGCTTTGGCTTCTCTGGTCGGGAAGCAAGGACCTTGGCAGCGGCGTCACCTGGACTCAGTCGCTTGGGCGCACGGGCTCAGTTGCTCCGCGGCAGGTGGAATCTTCCCAGACCAGGGGTCGAACCTGAGTCTCCTGCATTTGCAGGCAGACTCCTATCCACTGTACCACCAGGGAGGTCCAGGACGGCTGCACCTTTAGGAGCCATTTTTCTTATTTTCTTCCACAACTATTTTTTTTTTTCTTTTGCTGCTACATTAAAACATGTTCAGGGTTGTCTTTTTTGTTTTAAAATAAACGTAGTTCTTTACAGTAAAAAAGACGTTTTTTCCACCCCAGAATGAATGATTTTTGCCACAGGCCAAGAGCCCCTGTGGTCACAATTACAGCCAGCCAAACTGCAGCTCTCTTTTGAGGAGCTGGAAGGGGTTCACTCAGAAGATCTCAATTATTTATCCTCACTAAATGAGATGGGGAATGTGGGAGTGGGGAGGCTGAAGCCTAGAGAGGTCAAATGGCTGGCCCAGGATCACACGGCACACTCGGCAGCCTAGCCTGGACCCCCACCCCCAGCCCCACCCACACCCACACCCACACCCACACCCCTCAGGCTACACTGTCTTCAGCCAAGAGAATGCAAACCCACTTCCGAACAGGCTCACGGGGCTGCCGGCTAGCTGACTGCAGATAGAGGCCAAATCCAGGGACCTGGCTACACTCCAGCCCAGACCCTCCCCTCCACATAGGAACTGAGGCCTTTCCAACCACGTGAGTCTGATGCTGTCCCCGTCAGCACCTGGCCTGGCTTCTCTTTGCCCTTTGGGGTATTGGGCACAGTCTTCCAAGGCCCTGGCCTCGGGCTGCCATCTCTGTACCCATGTCCCCCCAGGAGCCTCCCCACCTTCCTCCGGTCACTCCGTCCCATCCTTCAGATGTTGGTCTCAACGAGATGCCCCACCCCTACCCCCAGGTCCCTTCCTGAGACCTCCCTTAGCATTGCCAACTTTGCCTTCCTAGCTGCTCTTTGCACTTAGGAAAGTTTTTTTTTTTTTTTTTTAAATATTTTCAGTGATCAACAGATGGATTCAGTGTCTGCCTTTCTGATTAAGCTCTGAGCCCCATGTGGCAGGGACTTTGGCTGAATTGTTCACTATGCATCCAGGCTGGGACAGTCTGCACTTTGTAAAAATGCTGAATGGCCCCAGAAGCCTTTAAATACCATCTTCCTGAGACACTGACCTCCTCAACGCCCAGGAGGGAGGTCTGTGGCAGAAATGAGCTTTTCCTTGGGGAGCCCAGTGACAAGACAGGGGTGGCCTGAGTCCTACAGAAGGGGTGCAGGCGCTGAGACCCCACCATGGACCTCTTTATTCCTCTCCCCCTCTGTCTCGGGAGCTCAGGTATTGAAGCTGGCATGTCAGAGTGAATCCTGGCTCTGGAAAGGGGCAGCAATGGTAATTCCTCCCCACCCCACAAGAACAGAGGGTGCAGTCAGGAGGGGTGATACAGGGGAAGAGGTCCCTTCCCAGGGATGAATTAGGGGACCCATGAAGCAGAAGATGAGGCTGAACATGGGTCCCCTGAGAGCCCAGTCAAGCAGGGAAACCTGGGACCCTCAGAGCCGTTCATTATGAATCTTGAGAAGCACGTTCGAAAGTGATTCGGTCCTCCATGTGGTGACTTAAAAAAAGTCACAACCGAGAAGCTGAGTGTTATATTTATTTGGTGGGAACTGTTAGGACTTCAAGTCCGGGAGACAGCATCTCAAGTAACCCTGAGAGAACTGCTCCTAAGAGGCGAGGGGAGGAAGCAGGTCATACAGAAGTTTTTAAACAAAGGGCAGGTAGTCTGAACATCAAATGGTTATTGTTAACTAAAGGAAACAGATATCTCAAGTTAAGGAATTCAGTGCTTTTCTATGTATGGGAAGATGCAGAAGTCTGGGCTCTCTGAAGTCATTCCTTTCATAGGATCTCAGCTCTCTGGGGCCAGCATCCTGCATTTTTCACATCCTGAGCTTCCTTGAGGCTCACTGTAGGGAGTGGCTGTGGTCTGATGGCTGGCAGATGGCAGGTACGCTTCCCCTTTCTGAGTGCCCTTGGGGCTCAGGGGCTCATATTGGAGCTGCAATAGCTGATGACTGTGACATCCTTGTTTACTGATACGGCAGGAAATACTTCATTTCTCACATGTGATGCTGGAAGGGTTCCCCCAGTGTACTGGAGGCTTGGGGATGGAGGTTGGGGACACTTAGAGACAATTTGGAGCCCGGAGAGAGAGAAGAAGCAGGCTGGCTATGAATAAGCATCTGTGGAGAGGCCAGAAGGAATCAGAGCAGGTCCACACCAGCGCTGGGGAGCTTGGTCAGGGCAGGGATCCTCCTAGAAGCAGGGGAAGGGACTAGCCACAAAGGGGCATGGTGGGGATGATGGAAATATGCCATGGCTTCATCGGGTGCCCAGCTGTATAAACTTGTCAAGATTCATCAGATTAAACATAGACCACATGATTATCTGTAAATTGTACCTCAATAAAGTTGGTGCAAATAACTGACTCATTGGAAAAGACCCTGAGGCTGGGAAAGATTGAAGGCAGGAGGAGAAGGGGAGACAGAGGATGAAATGGTTGGATGGCCTCACTGACTCAATGGACATGAGTTTGAGCAAAATCTGGGAGAGAGTGAAGGACAGGGAAGCCTGGTGTGCCGCAGTCCATGGGGTTGCAAGGAGTTGGACACAACTGAGCGACTGAAAAGTTGCTGGAATCTTCCCTGGTGGTTCAGATGGTAAAGAATCCGCCTGCAGTGCAGGAGACCCCGGTTCAGTCCCTGAGTTGAGGAGACCCCCTGGAGAAGGGAATAGTAACCCACTGCTTTATCCTTGCCTGGAGAATTCCATGGATAGAATTCCATGTAGCCTGACAGGCTATAGTCCACAGGGTCACAAAGAGTCGGACAAGACTGAGTAACTACCACTTTCACTTTCAAAATTGTTTTAAAAGCAAAAACTGAGAAGGCTGAGGAAGTAGGCGTCATCACAGAAAGTCTGTGCCATAGTACTAGGGAGCTAGGGATGGTTTCTGAGCAACGGGAGAGAGCATGGTGACAGTCACTTTGGAGCAGTTGCCAGGGGTGGCGGAGTGAATTAGTGGAAAGGAAGGGAGTAGGATTTGAGGATCCAAGGCCATTTCAGAGGGAGGAAAGATAGAGCAGGAGGCCTACACACCTTGTGAATGAGACCTCGACTCTGCTCACTTACTCACGTGTCCATCCATCCACCTGGCACACCCAGGAGCATTAACCAGCTCCTCGTGATGGGCCAGGCTCTGTGAGATGTGGGGACGTGCTCGCTGCACCCTGGGGTTTCGGGGCCTGCCGCAGAAGTGCTGAGATCCTCCACTGCTCACACTTCTGTCTGCTTCCTGTATCCTTAAGACAATATCTCTAGAAACAGATACTAATACCCTCTTTTCACAGAGGACAATCTGAGGCCCAGAGAAGTTCACTGTCTTGCCCAAGATCACGCAGCCACTGGGTGATATGTTGCATTTGCCTGAGAGCTCCGTAAGCATATCCACCCTGCGGCTCTTTCCCCCTGCAGAGTAGAGAGCTAATTGCCAGTGTACACATGGCCGTAGGCGCTCAGAGGAGAGAATGGTTAATTGAGCAAGGGCGTGGAACACCGAGGGCTCCCCAGGTGGCTCTAGTGGTAAAGAACCTGTCTGCCAATGCAGGAGACGTAAGAGATGCAGGTTCTATCCCTGGGTCGGGAAGATCCCCTGGAGAAGGAAATGGCAACCCACTCCAGGATTCTTGCCTGGAGAATGCCATGGACGGAGGGAGCCTGGCGTGGTACAATCTTTAGGGTCTCAAAGAGTCAGACACAACTAAAGCAACATAGCACGCGTGAACGTGGAACCAGGAAAGTCTCCTCTGAGCTTTTCGGTGGGAGGTGGCTGGGTGGAGAAATGAGTAAGGAGACTCCAGAGAGAGGGCTCGGTGTGAACGAAGACAAGGGATTGGGCCTGGCTGGCACCGCACCTCGCAGCCCTAGAGTGGCCTGATGGGCCTCGGAGAGTAACAGGCATTCAAAGCTGCCTCCCGGTTTTTGATGAGCACTTCCTACACCAAGCCCGATGGCTGCACTTCCAGCGGCAGTCCCCCTGCCTCTCCCATAACCTTGAAAGGCGGGGTTAACACGCCTGCCTTCAGGTGTGGGAAACGACATGCAGAAATCAAGCAAATGGCCCGAGGTTGGCTCACAGACACGGGGCGGCCGGGGGTGGAGCCAGCACCCCATCCGGGTTCCCCAGCTCTGAAGACCCCGGGATCGTGACAGTCAGGTTCCGAGTGATCTGTGCCAGCGAGGGCACCACGAAGGGCCTCGACAAATTATTTGCTGATAACCTGGTAGGACCCTCTTGGAAAAGATCCTCGCCACCCTGGCTTTCCCGCTGACAACAAAACCGTGTCAAAACTCAGTCTGGTCGAGCGGAAAATGGGGAATAAAATGAAATGAAATCAGCAGCTACTCAGGGTAGGGAGAAACCTCAAATTAGTTGCATCCGGCCCATCTTCCGCTACTACTTTGCGATTGATAACCCCAAGACCAGGGGTTGATCTCCCATGGAGGCACCGGGGACGAGCAGGGGAATGGAAATTATCATTTGCAAACATTAGACTGACACTTTGTGCCTGTGCGGGCAGAGAGGGCTGACAGCTCTGATTTGCCGCTGGTGGCTCCTCTCTGCCGAGGAGGGCTCTAGTGGATTAGAGGGGGCCCCTTTCATGGCAAACCCATCTTCATCTTCGCTGCTCATTAAAACTTTGTGGAGCTGGAGAAGTTGGCGGAAGGGAGGAAGCTGTAGGAAGCTTCTGAGGGACACGAGGTACACATTTGTTGAAAGGTGTTTGAGAAGGGAGCCTTGGGTCTGACAAACCGGATTTTAGTGCGGCTCTCCGTTCACAGTGGGCTAAAATAATTGGTCATCAGTGACTACTAATTCGGTTTAGTAGCCAGAGGCAATTTTTTTCTTCCTGGAAAATCAATGACAGCACGGAGGTCTGTTCAACGTGATTCCGCTCGAGACGGGTCCTTATTTGGCGCTTGATGCTTCTTCCAGTGGAGACAGCTATTTTGTTAAAATAAAATTAAAATCCATCTCTAATGTGCCAGTGGTCTGCTGCTCCCAGGGGTGGGCAAGGAGAGGCCCTGGCCCTGGTTCCGACACAGCCGCGGGGACTCGGGAGTGGATGGTGGCTTCTGGAACGGGCCGCATGTTCCCAGTTGGGTGTGAGGTTCAGAACACACCGTGGTCCATTGGAGGGTCTGGTTTTGGAGGAGGGATGAGGCTGAGGGGCTGGGCAGCTCTTGGCAGCTCTAAATCAAAACCCAGCCCGCTAGGGACAGCCAACTGCAGCACCATCTGAGGAGGCTCAAATTCCGTCCCACCTCCACATTGGCTGTGTTCTAGGACGGCACCGGGCAATGAGGGGCCTCCCTTCTCGGCCTCACCTGAGGCTTCCTGAATGGGCCCGTCTGTGTGGGCAGGTGGCCTCAGGGACCATGACTGGGCACTTGGCTGGTGCCTAAAGGGTACCACTGTTTCTTATAATAAGGGATTCTGGTTAACATGGCTTCAGTTCAGTTCAGTCGCTCAGTCGTGTCCAACTCTTTGCGACCCCATGAATCGCAGCACGCCAGGCCTCCCTGTCCACCACCAACTCCCACAGGCTACCAAAGCACAGCTAAAGCCTTTTTCTTTCCTTTTTTTTGCAATTGAAAATTTTTTAAGGTCATTGGAGATTCACATGCAATTGTTAAGAAATAATACAGAGAGGGAGAGGGGGAAGATTTGCAGAGAAGCCTCAGTACCCCATACCCTGCTCCCCCGGTGGTGACATCTGGTAAAACTAGAGAATAGAGGCAAAACCAGGATGCTGGCGGCGGGCATTTCACCCATCTTCCCCTCATGGACCACACCCTTGTGCATAACTCAATGAAGCTGCGCGCCACGCCGTGCAGGACGGGTCATAGTGAAGAGTTCTGACGAAACGTGGTGCACCGGAGGAGGAAATGCAGCCCACTCCAGTATTCTTGCCTCAAGGACACCATGGACAGCATGAAAGGCAAAGTAACTCGTACTCACTGGTGTATTTGCTTGTATGCAATTTCATCCCATGAGTCTATGGACTCACCACCACCGTCAAAATACAAAACGGCTCCATCACCTCAAGGAGGCTTACTGTTATGCTTTTATAATGTCACCCATGTTCCTCCCACGCTGCACCCATGGGCCTAGGATGTTTTCTTTTCATCCTTACGAGAACACTACCAGCGGACTTTCCTGGTTGTCCAGTGGCTGAGAATCCATATTCTCAATGCAGGGGGCCCAGGTTTGATCCCTGGTCAGGGGACTAGATCCCACGTGCCACAACTAAAGATCCCGCATCCTGCAACTAAAGCCCAGTGCAGCCAAATGAATGAGTGAATAAAAGGAACCCTAGCAGATAGGAACTACTATTATGTCATCTTATTGATAAAGAAACTGATCGATACAGAACTATCGATACTGCTATTGAACTACCAATAAAGCATTCAAAGAGGGCTTCCCTGGTGGCTCAGTGGTAAAGAATCCACCTGCCAACGCAGGACACACAGGTTCGATCTCTGGTCTGGGATGATCTCACATGCCGCAGAGCAACTAAGCCCGTGCCACAACCACTGAACCTGTGCGCTCCAGAGCCCAGGAATGGCAACTACTGAATCCCGTGTGCCCTGCACCCCGGGTTCCACAGCAAGAGAAGTCCCTGCAGTGAGACGCCTATGCACCACAGTAAGAGAGTAACCCCCACTTGCCACAAAAAAAGAAAAGCCCACTCAGCAACCAAGACTCTGCACAGCCAAAGATAAATAAATAAATAATTCATTAAAAAAAAAAAGTTTAGTGAGATGAAAAACTTGCTTGGGATCGATATCAGGCAATGCTGCACTATGTGATTGCAAGCAGATAGCCAATGATGTGATCACTCACCTAGATCTAGCCAGACACCTTGGAGTGTGATGTCAAGTGGGCCTTAGGAAGCATCACTACGGACAAAGCTAGTGGAGGTGATGGAATTCCAGCTGAGCTATTTCAAATCCTAAAAGATGATGCTGTGAAAGTGCTGCACTCAATATGCCAGCAAATTTGAAAAACTCAGCAGTGGCCACAGGACTGGAAAAGGTCAGTTTTCATTCCAATTCCAAAGAAGGGCAATGCCAAAGAGTATCCAAACTACCGCACAACTGCAACTCACTTCATGTGTTAGCAAAGTAATGCTCAAAATTCTCCAAGCCAGACTTCAACACTGTGTGAACCGAGAACTTCCAGATGTTCAAGCTGGATTTAGAAAAGGCAGAGGAACCAGAGATCAAATTGCCAACATCCGCTGGATCATAGAAAAAGAAAAGAATTCCAGAAAAACATCTCCTTATGCTTCATTGACTATGCTAAAGCCTTCAACGGTATGGATCACAACAAACTGTGGAAAATTCTTAAAAATATGGGAATACCAAACCACTCTACCTGCCTCCTGGGAAACCCATATGCAGGTCAAGGAGCAGCAGTTAGAAGTGGACGAGAAACAACAGACAGGTTCCAAACTGGGAAAGGAGTACATCAAACCTGTATATTGTCATCCTGCATATTTAACTTATATGCAGAGTACATCATGCGAAATGCCGGACTGGATGTAGCACAAGCTGGAATCAAGATTGCTGGGAAAAGTATCAATAACCTCAGATATGCAGATGACACCACCCTTAAGGCAGAAAGTGAAGAGGAACTAAAGAGCCTCTTGATGAAGGTGAAAGAGGAGAGTTAAAAAGCTGGCTTAAAACTCAACATTCAGAAAACGAAGATCATGGATCTGGTCCCATCAGTTCAGTTCAGTTCAGTTGTTCAGTCGTGTCCTGCTCTTTGCGACCCCATGAATCGCAGCGCGCCAGGCCTCCCTGTCCATCACCATCTCCTGGAGTTCACCCAAACTCATGTCCTTCGAGTCAGTGATGCCATCCAGCCATCTCATCCTCTGTTGTCCCCTTCTCCTCCCGCCCCCAATCCCTCCCAGCATCAGAGTCTTTTCCAATGAGTCAACTCTTCACATGAGGTGGCCAAAGTACTGGAGTTTCAGCTTTAGCATCATTCCTTCCAAAGAACATCCAAGGCTGATCTCCTTTAGAATGAACTGGTTGGATTTCCTTGCAGTCCAAGTGATTCTCAAGTCTTCTCCAACACCACAGTTCAAAAGCATCAATTCTTCGGTGCTCAGTTTTCTTCACAGTCCAACTCTAGCATCCATACATGACCACTGGGAAAACCATAGCCTTGACTAGACAGACCTTTGTTGGCAAAGTAATGTCTCTGCTTTGCAATATGCTATCTAGGTTGGCCATAACTTTTCTACCAAGGAGTAAGCGTCTTTTAATCTCATGGCTGCAGTCACCATCTGCAGTGATTTTGAAGCCCCCCCAAAATAGTCTGACACTGTTTCCCCATCTATTTCCCATGAAGTGATGGAACCAGATGCGATGATCTTTGTTTTCTGAGTGTTGAGCTTTAAGCCAACTTTTTCACTTTCCGCTTTCACTTTCATCAAGAAGCTCTTTAGTTCCTCTTCACTTTCTGCCATAAAGGTGGTGTCATCTGCATATCTGAGGTTACTGATATTTCTCCCGGCAATCTTGATTCCAGCTTGTGCTTCTTCCAGCCCAGCGTTTCTCATGATGTACTCTGCATATAAGTTAAATAAGCAGGGTGACAATATACAGCCTTGACATACTCCTTTTCCTATTTGGAACCAGTCTGTTGTTCCATGTCCAGTTCTAACTGTTGCTTCCTGACCTGCATATAGGTTTCTCAAGAGGCAGGTCAGGTGGTCTGGTATTCCCATCTCTTTCAGAATTTTCCACAGTTTATTGTGATCCACACAAGGCTTTGGAATAGTCAATAAAGCAGAAAGAGATGTTTTTTTTCTGGAACTCTCTTGCTTTTTCGATGATCCAGCGGATGTTGGCAATTTGATCTCTGGTTCCTCTGCCTTTTCTAAAACCAGCTTGATCATCTGGAAGTTCATGGTTCACATATTGCTGAAGCCTGGCTTAGAGAATTTTGAGCATTACTTTACTAGCATGTGAGATAAGTGCAATTGTGCGGTAGCTTGAGCATTCTTTGGCATTGCCTTTCTTTGAGACTGGAATGAAAACTGACCTTTTCCAGTCCTGTGGCCACTGCTGAGTTTTCCAAATTTGCTGGCATATTGAGTGCAGCACTTTCACAGCATCATCTTTCAGGATTTGAAATAGCTCAACTGGAATTCCATCACCTCCACTAGCTTTGTTTGTAGTGATGCTTTCCAAGGCTCACTTGATTTCACATTCCAGGATGTCTGGCTTTAGGTGAGTGATCATACCATCATGATTATCTTGGTTGTGAAGATCTTTTTTGTACAGTTCTTCTGTGTATTCTTGCCACCTCTTCTTAATATCTTCTGCTTCTGTTAGGTCCATACCATTTCTGTCCTTTATCGAGCCCATCTTTGCATGAAATGTTCCCTTGGTATCTCTAATTTTCTTGAAGAGATCTCTAGTCTTTCCCATTCTGTTGTTTTCCTCTATTTCTTTGCATTGATCGCTGAAGAAGGCTTTCTTATCTCTCCTTGCTATTCTCTGGAACTCTGCATTCAGATGCTTATATCTTTCCTTTTCTCCTTTGCTTTTTGCCTCTCTTCTTTTCACAGCTATTTGTAAGACCTCCCCAGACAGCCATTTTGCTTTTTTGCATTTCTTTTCCATGGGGATGGTCTTGATTCCTGTCTCCTGTACAATGTCACGAACCTCCTTCCATAGTTCATCAGGCACTCTATCTATCAGATCTAGGCCCTTAAATCTGTTTCTCACTTCCACTGTATAATCATAAGGGATTTGATTTAGGTCATACCTGAATGGTCTAGCGGTTTTCCCTACTTTCTTCAATTTGGTAATAAGGAGTTCATGATCTGAGCCACAGTCAGCTCCTGGTCTTGTTTTGGTTGACTGTATAGAGCTTCTCCATCTTTGGCTGCATAGAATATAATCAATCTGATTTTGGTGTTGACCATCTGGCGATGTCCATGTGTGGAGTCGTCTCTTGTGTTGTTGGAAGAGGGTGTTTGCTATGACCAGTGCATTCTCTTGGCAAAATTCTATTAGCCTTTGCCCTGCTTCATTCCGTATCCCAAGGCCAAATTTGCCTGTTACTCCAGGTGTTTCTTGACTTCCTACTTTTGCATTCCAGTCCCCTATAATGAAAAAGACATCTTTTTTGGGTGTTAGTTCTAAAAGGTCTTATAGGTCTTCATAGAACCGTTCAACTTCAGCTTCTTCAGCATTACTGGTTGGGGCATAGACTTGGATTACTGTGATATTGAATGGTTTGCCTTGGAAACGAACAGAGATCATTCTGTCGTTTTTGAGATTGCATCCAAGTACTGCATTTCGGACTCTTTTGTTGACCATGATGGCTACTCCATTTCTTTTAAAGGATTCCTGCCTGCAGTAGTAGATATAATGGTCATCTGAGTTAAATTCACCCATTCCAGTCCATTTTAGCTCTCTGATTCCTAAAATGTCGAAGTTCACTCTTGCCGTCTCCTGTTTGACCACTTCCAATTTGCCTTGATTCGTGGACCTAACATTCCAGGTTCCTATGCAATATTGCTCTTTACAGCATCAGACCTTGCTTTTATCACCAGTCACATCCACAAATGGGTATTGTTTTTGCTTTGGCTCCATCACTGGTCCCATCAGTTCATGGCAAATAGATGGGGAAACAATGGAAAGAGTGACAGACTTAATTTTCTTCGGCTCCAAAATCATTACAGATGGTGACTGCAACCATGAAATTAAAAGATGCTTACTCCTTGGAAGAAAAGCTATGACAACCTAGACAGCATATTAAAAAGCAGAGACATTACTCTGCTGACAAAGGTCTGTCTAGTTAAGCTATGGTTTTTCCAGTAGTCATGTGTGGATGTGAGAGTTGGAAGGCTGAGCACCGAAGAACTGATGCTCTTGAACTGTGGTGTTGGAGATGACTTTTGAGAGTCCCTTGGACTGCAAGGAGATCCAACCAGTCCATCCTGAAGGAGATCAACTCTGAATATTCATTGGAAGGACTGATGCTGAAGCAGAAACTCCAATCCTTTGGCCACCTGATACAAAGAGCCAACTCATTGAAAAAGACCCTGATGCTGGGAAAGATTGAAGGCGGAAGGAGAAGGGGACAACAGAGGATGAGATGGTTGGATGGCATCACTGACTCAATGGACATGAGTTTGAGCAAAGTCTGAGAGATGGTGAAGGACAGGGGGCCCTGGTGTGTTGCAGTCCATGGGGTCACAGAGTCGGACATGACTGAGCGACTGAACGACAACAGGCATGTCTGGCCTGCAGACATGCTTGGTTTGGTCTTCACGTTTAAAAATTCTTGTTACCAATATATGCATTTTTAAGCCAGAAGGAAAAGCTCACATTAAAACCCCAGGGTCTGGCTTTCCTTAAGGAGGCATCAGATCATCTGGTGACAGTGGACTCACATTCTCAACTGTCAGTAACTGGCTGGAGTTTGATGCAGTCCCCACCGCTCCCTATTGCCTTAACACAGGGCCAGCTTCGCCCTCGGGCCTGCCAGGCCTCTGCAGGCATGTGATGCTGTAGCCCCAGCTCCACGCCTCTTAAATAACAAAATTGCTTGATATTTCTCTATCTTCCCAAGAGCCCAAAGAACTTACTGATGAACTCGCACCATTGTTCTGACGCAGCAGGAGGTAGAATTGGTCTCACTTAACATATGGGGAAATGGAGGCCCACGGAGATGGTAAATGATGAGCTCAAAGTCAATGAGGGAGCAGGAGAGCTGTGTTGAGTCCAGTCTTCAGGCTTTGAGGCCAGCTGTCCATCCTCTTTCTGCCTTCATCTCTGCTCCTGCCATGAAGGGGGTGCTGGGAGGGGCAGGCTGGGAGAAGAGAGGAAACCCCCCTAGAGGAGGAAGGGGATGATGAGGCCCCTTGCTCATTGGCCCGAGAGGATGGTGCCTGGGCCCCAGGACACTCCTAGAAACTCATCAAAAATGTTCTGCTTTGCTGCTGCTAAGTCACTTCAGTCGTTACTCTGTGTGACCCCACAGACGGCAGCCCACCAGGCTCCCCCGTCCCTGGGACTCTCCAGGCAAGAACACTGGAGTGGTTGCCATTTCCTTCTTCAGTGCATCAAAGCGAAAAGTGAAAGTGAAGTCACTCAGTCGTGTCCGACTCTTCAAGACCCCATGGACTGCAGCCCACCAGGCTCCTCCATCCATGGGATTTTCCAGGCAAGAGTACTGGAGTGGGGTGCCATTGCCTTCTCCGAAAAATGTTCTAATTACTTTTAAAATCAGAAGGGGAAAATAAAAGTAACACAGCCTGGGTTATATTCATCTTTATACCAACAGAGCCATAAAAAACTTTAATTATTTTTTTAATGGAGGAAGGGACTCATGAAGGAAAGAGTGCCCAAAGTCCATAGATAGTCGTCCTGCCCTAGAGCCAGGAGCTGCATTTAATACTGTCTCTCCTCCCCTCTGGCTTCCCAGGTGGCTCAGTGGTAAAGAATCTGCCGGCCAACGCAGGAGACGTGGGCTGGATTCCCAGGTCGGGAATGGCTCTTGGAGAAGAAAATGACAACCCACTCCAATGTTCTTGCCTGGGAAATCCCATGGATAGAGGAGCCCAGCGGGCTACAGTCCATGGGGTCGTAAAGAGTCGGACACGACTGAGCGGCTAAATAACTCCTCTCTCATCCTGCTGAGGCCAGAGATTCTCTGTCTTGTGGATAAGTAGGAATCATCCAGAGAGCTTATTGACAGAAGGGCAATGCCTGGGTCCCACCATCAGACAGTCTGACTCACCCGACCTGGGCCAGGACCCAGGCCTCTGCACTGTTCCTGGGGTGAAAGCCCTGCCCCCTGTGGGATACTGGCCATGTGGTCCTTGGCACTCTTTGGGGGGTCTACCGCTCTAAGCCTCTTCCTTGCAGAGGCCCCTCCAGCCTAGCGGCCACCAGCACCTCGCCTGGGGTGGGGTGGGCTGCCCATCCTCTCTGGTCCCAAGGGACGCCTGCAGCCTCTTTGTCCCCTCTCAACCCTACTGCCTTTTTCTTAATTGTCCCCGCTTGGCCTGCGGGCCTGTCTTTTCTAACTAGCCTGGAGGAAGGGGCGGTAATTGAGGTGCAGCCTCTCTCCCTGGCAGGACTCTTAGAGTTAATTAGAGGAGAGGACCTCTGGGCTGGCAGTTATTTTTTAATTGTTTGTGGGTCCAACATAAAAGCTAATGACAGAGGAGGGAGGCTTAGTTAGCAGCACACTCCTGACTTCTAAATTTGTCTAAGAGGTCATTTGCAATTTGTTAACATTTTTCACAAGGGTGAATTCAATTAGCAGTCCCTGCACCGGTGCTCAGCAAAGAGTGACAGGATTGGCAGAGAAGCTGGACCGGGCTTCCAGGAAGCTTCTCTCAGGCTTGAGCGCCTGAGCTGGAAACTCGGGAGCTCTCCCCACACCCCGCCCCCCAACACCGCACACCCCACTCCTGACCCAGCCAGCTGTGACTTGAGCCCCTCTGGAGAGAAAAGGCTCAACACAGCCAAATGGAGGAAATAGCCTCTAGACCAGGGGTCCCCAGACTCCAGAATCTGACGCCTGATGATCTGCGGTGGAGTCGATGGACTCAAAGTAATGCACTTGAATCATCCCGAAAACATCCCCCGACCCCACGATCAGTCCATGGAAAAACTGTCCTCCACAAAAGCGATCCCCAGTGCCAGAAAAGGTTGGGGACCACCAGTCTAGACTCCTAGGGAATCTGTGTGCAGGGGGATCTTGGCATCTGGGGAAACAGGTGAGCGCCAGATAGGGGATCCCCGCCAGGGAGTATGAGGCCGGTAGCGAGAGCACGGGCAGAAAGATCAGGCCTGATAGGGACAACACAGATGATTAAATAGCTAATCCCACTAGGGAACTGTAAATAGAAAAATGTAAGAGACCCCCTATAAGTTAATGATCCTCGAGAAAGCAGGGTTGCTTAACCACAAAGCCAAGCAGGCTTGCTTAGCAGCAAAACCATGCAACAGAAGCACCGGCCCTGCTCCCAAACAATGAAAGAGTGGTGGAGTGAGACCTACATTCAGGGAGCTCAGTGAGTCAGTAACCCCTCAAACGTGTTCTTTGGCTCCTAAGACATGTTCTTTGCAGCATGCCCCCCAAACAATAAAACAATAGAAAGAAAGGCCTACAACCCACTGGTTGCCCAATTGTGTCATCAGGATATTGCCCCCCCCCCCCCCCCCGCCAAAAAAAAACACAGGCTCTGCGCGCATAGAAAACAATCCTTTATGGGGACGTGACTTTTCAAAATGAAAGACCCTCACTGTATGTACCGAGACCTGAAAATATTTTTTCCAAAGTGCTATGACAGTCCTGGCCTGACCATCTAGGGAGGGGCGAGTAAACTCCCCTGCCCTAACTGGAAGAGGAACTGATGACGGAAATGTACATCTACTCAAGAAAGACTTCTCCCCCTCCCCACTTCTCCTTTGATTAGAAAACTGTGGTCCACTTAGTTAAGTTCTCAGGGCACGGGCATTTCTCGCCCACTCTCTTGGAAGCCTCACAGGCATCCTGTTCTAACGAATCACTTCTTATCTACCACTTTGCTTTCGCTGAATTCTCTTCACTGAGACATAAAGGCCTAGGGTACCGGAGCTCTTTGGAGCCCCTGAAATGACACCAATCGGTTTCAGATCCACTGGGGTGTCTGTGTAAGCTGAGGGGGTCCCACTTTGGTGTGGAAACTCTGCTTGTGGGCCATGACCCCAAAGAATTCCACATTTCCTCATCATCATGGGAGAAGTGAGAAGCAAGCTGGGTGTCAAGTGGTGGGAAAGGGATGAGCCCATCGTGGGTGATTTGGACAGTGGACCTGGGGACTTACGCAAACATGCAGAGTGAAAAAGCAAGTCGCCATGCAACGAGATTTGAATGGTTTGCGTGCCTATGTGATGAGTCCCTCCAGTCATGTCTGGCTCTCTTTGTGAGTCTATGGTGTGCAACCTGCCAGGCTCTTCTGTCCATGGGATTCTCCAGGCAAGGATACTGGAGTGGGTTGCCATTTCCTTCTGCAGAGGATCTTCCCGACCCAGGAATGGAACCCAGTCTCTTCCGTCTCCTGCATTGGCAGGTGGGTTCTTTACTACTAGCACTACCTTGAAACCATACTAAATAATATGCATTATTTATGAACATTTAAGGGTATAGCAAATATGTGAACACCTGGGAGGAATGCCTGTTCCAGCCTCAGGAGAGTCCTCAGGGGACAGAGGGAAGAGTGTGGGATTAGGAGAGTTGAGGAGGGGCTTCCAATTATATTTGCTTTATTTCTTTAATAATGATAGCAATAGTAAAGGTTCAGGGACTTCTCTGTTGGACCAGTGGTTTAGAATCTGCTTTTCAATTAAAGGGACTCAGGTTCAATCCCTGGTTGAGGAACTAAGATCCCACACGCCTTGGGGCAACGAAGCCTGGTGCAAAGAAAATACGGAGCCGGTGTGCTCTGAAGTCTGAGTGCCACAACCAGAGAAGTCTGCACGCCAGGACGAAGAGCCCGCGCGCTGCAATGAAGAGCCAGTGCAGCCAATAATGATAATAATAAAGATCAGAAGCAAAAATGACCAAGTGGGGCATTTGTTAACTTTGAGCGTGGAGTCCTGGCAGTGAGTTATGTAGCTTCTGAATTTCTCTTTCTTTTTTTGGAAAACTTCCTCAAAAACACAAAAGAAAAAGTTGGCAGAAATAGATGTCTGATTGTTGGAAAAGCATTTACACCCATCACATTTTGGCTGATTCCAACTCTTGACTGATTACAAAGCACTTTTATATTTTTCATTGAAACATAACCTGTAGCAAGATGCCAGGGGAAGCCATTATAAAATAATAATGTTGAAGGTGGTTTTCTCAAAGTAAAAGTGTTAGTCACTCAGTCATATCCAGTTCTTTGTGACCCCCATGGACTGTAGCCCACCAAACTCCTCTGTCCATGGGATTCTCCAGGTAACAATACTGGAGCGGGCTACCATTCCCTTTTTCTACATGGAGTGCTCCAGACCCAGAGATTGAACTTGCGTCTCCTACATTGCAGGTGGATTCTTTAACCATCTGAGCCACTAGTTTTTCTCAAAGCCAGTATCTAAAATGCAAACCTTTCTGACTTTAAGATGCTTTGGTGATTATAGCGAGTTGAATCGTGGGTGGCCCCCCCAAAAGATATGTCCTAATTCTAAGCCCCAGTACCCAGGAATGTGACCTTATTTGGAAAAGGAGTCTTTGAAGAGGTCATTCATTAAGAACCTTGAGATCAGACCACCCTGCTTTCCTTGGGTGAGGCCTGTATTGCATGACAAGTGTTTCTACTTGAGACAAAAGAGGAGAAGATACAGACACACAGAAGGAGGCCACGTGAGCAGAGATTGGTGAGAAGCAGCCAGAAGCCAAGGACGTTGGGGCCACCAGAAGCTGGAAGAGACAAAGAAGGGTTTGCCCTAGAGCCTTCGGAGGAGGCACAGCCCTGTGACACCCCGACTTTGGACCTCTGGGCCCCACATTAAAAAAGAATACATTTCACATTTGGACCTCTGGGCTCCACATTAAAAAAGAATACATTTCACATGTTTCAAGCCAGTGAGTTTGTAGTCATTGTCACAGAAACCCAGAAATAACAGCTGAAGCTCAGGGCCCGGCAAGTTGTGACCAAGAAAGGGTTGGTTGTCTCCTGAGCTCTCCAGCCTTAGAATATTGGCTGTTCTCTAAATCAGGGATGGATCACCATCATGCCATCAAGCTGTCTATTCTTTTTTAAATATTGGCATTTGGGGATATCCCTGGTGGTCCAGTGGCTAAGACTCTGTGCTCCCAATGCAGGGCCCGGGTTCAGTCCCCCGTCGGGTAACCAGATGCCGCGCGGCTCAGCTAAAGAGCCTGTATGCCATGTAGTCAGGTCATGCAGTCAGATAAATTTTTTTTTTTAAGAAATATTGGCATTTTGCCTTATTTATTTATTTGGCTGCATCAGGTCCAGTTGCAGGTATGCGGGATCTTCAGTTGCAGTATGCGGGATCTAGTTCCCTGACCAGGGATAGAACCTGGGCACTCTGCACTGGGAGCTGGAAATCTTAGCCACTGGACCACCAGGGAGGTGCCTGTCTATTCTTTCTTATGCAGTCAGTCAGCCAGCATTTATCAAGCACCTGCTACATCCCAGGCGCTGGAGGTAGCAGTGAGTAAACTCAAGTATGACCCAAAGTCCCCCTGGGCCCTGTGTCTTCCTGCTCCCCTCTTCTCTGCCCACCCAGAAGCAGTATGTACTGGCTGCATTGCCATTTTGCCCACTCATTGCCTGCTTTATTTTGTGTCTTCCTTCCTCTCTGTATCCCAAATACCCAGTGTGACGCCCCACGCAGGTGGGCACTAAATGAACACGCAGTGTAGGGTGGAGGTAACAACGTGGCCTTTGAGATCAAACCCTAGTGTGACCACTTTCTGGGCACGCAATCCTGGACAAATGTGTCTGGGCCTCGGGGATAAGAGAGTCTTATCTGTAATAAGATAAGAGAGTCACTATTTGGGTTCCCTGGCGGTCCAGTGGTTAGGACTCAGCGCTCTCACTTGTCAAGGTCCGGGGTCGATCCCTGGCTAGGGACCTAAGATCCTTCAAGCTTTGCAGTGCGGCCAGGAAAAAAAAAAGTCATTACTTACAGGGCTGCTCTGAGGGTCACGTAAGAGGAGGCACCTGGCCTCATAGGAGCTGCCGAACCAGAAGCTGGCATTACTATTCATCAGAATTGGTGCAGGGCACCAGGAGTTTTGGCATGAATGTCTGGCCACCTCCACGTGGCCTGCAAAGGGGCCTGTGCTGAGCCCTGAACTGGTCCTTAGCATTCAACGAATTCTTGGGCTTCCGGTTCCAGCAAGGAGCAAGGACAGGAACGATGCGTAGGGCTGGAGGCCTGGTTCCTGCTGTGGCCCCAGGCGGTGCCGGCTGGCTCCCCCATAGTACCAGCTTCTCCACACCTGTGTCGAGGGAACACTGCGCCATGGGAGGGGCAGAGCAGCTGCCCCCCAGCCACCCTCTAATTATGTCAAGGCTGGAGGCGTGCAGAGGTCCTCCGCCAGGCCGGGCACCGAGCCCACTTCCCACGCTTCGCCCACCGACCTGGGAGGGTGAGGCCCGGCTCTGAAAAAATCAAAGCAGGAGCTGAAGCCTGTGAGGTGCAACTGGGGAGGCCCCGAGGGGGAGCGGCCCGGCTTCGTTAGCGCTGACCCCGGCACTGAGCCGCTCCTGATGGATGAGGTTTGGGCGGGACAGGCCCCTGGGGGACGGCGGTCCTATCCATTACAGGCCCATCAGCGCCTCCTGGAGCCCTCTCTGCTCCGGATGCCAGGAGCCTCGGGCCAGGAATAAATCTTTGTCTGGGCCGCAGGAGAGACGAGAGAGGAAAAAAGGCAAAGCATGAAAAATGTCTCCTTCGGGCCCTGGCAACAAAGCCGCCTTGGAGGAAGGAGCGAGTGAGTGGGAGTTTGGGGAGATGGGAGGCGATGGAGCAAGAGGAGTCAGGCAGGGGGTCCCCCCCCTCCGAGAGGCTGGGCTTCCAGGAGAGGAGGAGGGACAGAGTGCGATCCTCAGATCACAAGGTCCCGGGCTATTGCTGCCTGCCTGGGCCCCTCTTTAGCAGAACTCCCTCCCGGTCAGGCCCAGGGAAGCAGGGTTCTGAGCAGGAGGCACCCCTGTCGGGTCCAGTGTGGGGTGTCCCCGGCCCGAGGCAGGCTGTGATGAGCCAGCCAACACCTCCACCTTCTGAGAATCTTTTCCGGCCACTGAGTGTGAAGGTCCTGGAGTGAACACTCACCACCTGCAGAGGGACACAACCTCCCCCTCCACACCTTAGTTCCTCGTGGGTGAATTTGTGCCGGGTTTCAGTGAGGATGATCTGAGTTATTCTGCGGAAAGCCAGCCCCAGCGACTGGTCCTCAGCCTCGGCTGGTGTTTAGAGACGCCATCCTGCTGTGAGGACTCCCCTCCATGCCCGGAGGGCTGCCTCTGCCTCCTGAAGAATTCAGCCCACTGCAGACAGGGACTGCGGCTCGGAAGGAAACGTGGCGCAAATCCTGCTGCAGCCACTGACCGGCTATGTGGCCTTGGACAAGTGAGTCTCTGGGCCTCAGTTTCCACATCTATAAAATGGGGATAACGGTCCAAACTTGACAGAATTGTGAGGATTTAATGAGATGATGCATGTAAAGCACTCAACATTATATCCATCGGCTGCTTAGCAAGAGCTCTACAAATGTTAGCCACTGGGACTGCCCCCCGGACACACATACATATTCTGGTCCTCGCTTTATTTTCTGAAACCCCTGAGAGCAAAGCCCCTCCACTGTCCTCATAGCAGGGCCTCAGGATATTGAGGAGCATCTAAATCTTTTCTCATGCAGCTGGGGAAGACCATTTCCTGCCATATTCTCGGACACAGTGATCTCCTTGCCCTTGTCCCAGGCTGATGTCTCCTGTCTGGACACTCCGCTGGTTATAGGCCTTCCCCTGAATCTGTGATGGCTCACATTTAAAAATGATGCTACAAGAGTGACCTGAGTGGCAGAAGAGAATAGGAAGGTCACCTCCCTCATTCTGGACCTGCTACCTCTATTAATGCAGCCAAGAAACACATTTGGTCTTTGAGGATGCGTCATTGCAACGTGGATTCACAACATCCACCATAGGGGAAGACAGCAGAGTCTGCTAAATCAGGGGTTTCCAAACTCTGGGATCGAATGCTTGATGATCTGATAAAATAATAATAGAAATAAAGTACACAATAAATGTAATTTGTCTGAATCATCCTGAAACCATCCCCTACACCCCAGTCCCTGGAAAAATGATCTTCCACAAAACCTGTCCCTGGTGCCAAAATCTGGGGGACCACTGTTGGCTAAATGATACAGGAATCTCTGGTTTTACCATCTCATCTCTGCATCTCAAATCAACTTCCTCCTCACTGTGAATAATGTCTCAAAGCCTTAAAAGGCCCTGGACTGCATTTCTCCAGCAAATATTTACTGAGAGCCTACTATGTTTCAGGTTCCAACGATAGAGCGGTGGACAAAACTGATCAGGTCCGTGCCCTCCAGGACCTGAGCACCCGATGAAGAAGCAGAAGGCTATTTAACCACAATTGCAGTCAGCACTGGGGAGCAGATTGGTGGGGGGTGGTTGCCCGGCAGGATGACCCGTTCAGCCCAGCTCCCCGGCACCGGGGTCCTTGTGAGGTCCACATGCTCCCCCTTGTGGTCAGCCTGGTTTCACTCTGCTGAGTTTTGGCCAGCGATAACACCCAGAACTGGTCTTCCCTTTCAAAACCTGTCTCAGATCCCTAGGACAGATGCTTGGGAAGAGGCTTATTATTATTTTATAGGAGTTTGGGTGGGTGGCTTGGATTTCGGCCGTTGGCTCTGGGAGAAACAAAATAACCCAGAGTGATTGATAGGCCCCTTGTAAATTTGTAAAATAAATCAGCTTGGCAGACAGGCTCAAAAAAACCTGTCAGGCAGCAAACATTTTTTTAACAGCCTGTAAAACTTCCTCCATCCTTCACATTTGTCAGCGGCAGGCTGAGGATGCATCTGATAGCTGGGCGAGCAGCGGCCGCGGATGGGCGGGTGGGCTGGCAACGTTCCCCATCTTTCTCGTGTTTCTTGTTTTCCCGTGGTCTGAACACTTTCAGCACCTGGACTGGAGGGAGTCTAGGCTAGACTAATTGGTGGATGAGGTAAGAGTTCTACCCAAGTTGCTACTGGCTTCATAGTCAGACTTCAACGTGGCCATGTGCTCGTACATTCATTCAGCAAATATTTACTGAGGGTTTTTCAGTAAAGGCACTGGGGTCGGCACCAGGGATGCTGGGGCGGGAGGGGGCAAAACAGACCTGGAGCACCCCGTGTAGGGCAGTTCTGGATGCCCCATGACAGAGCTCGTTTACTGGGAGGTGGGCGAAGGCGAAGGCGAAGGCAAAGGGGAAGGGAAGTGAGATCCCCAAAGGGACGGGGGTCTTATGATGCTTCCCAGGTGGCGCAGTGGTAAAGAATCCTCCTGCCAACGCAGGAGACCCAGGAGACTCAGGTTCGATCCTTGGGTCGGGAAGATCCCCCAGAGTAGGAAATGGCAACCCGCTCCAGTATTCTTGCCTGGAAAATCATATGGAGAGAGGAGCTTGACGGGCTACAGTCCATAGGCTTGCAAAATAGTCAGACATTACCAAGTAACTGAGCGCGCGCCCACACACACAGATTATGTTTAAAGCTTTAAGGAAAATCCAGACAAGATGGCCTTCATCATATATCCTCTGTCTCAGCACACCTCTCGTGCAGGAAAAGCATCTCTACCCATGTCAGTTCCGTCCTCATGTTTGCTGGGGAGGCAGCTCACTGCCACGGTCAGCATCACAGGTGGTGGGGCCAGACCAACCTCCATCCCACCACAGAGCAGCCGGGGGCAAATGACTTCTCCTCTCTGACCCTCTGTCTCTTCTTCTGGGTGATGGGGATGTAAGTAGTTGTACTCACTGAGCTGTTCAGTTATTCAAGGAGAGAAGGCCTCTGCGGTGCTCAGCAATGCCGGGCACGGAGTGGTAACAATCATCCTAGTTGCCGTTGTTAGTTCAAAGCAGGGTCTACCCGTCTTCCACCTGCTCATGTCAGATACTGGCGTGCAGGGGGCTGTTTGCTCATTGACTGAATGATGGATCCCTCACTAGCATCCATGAAGGCAGAGCCCTGGGCACCCAGAATCTGCCCGGAGCGCCAGCTGCTGCCCAGCTCTCCCCTTCCCCCACAGCCATCCTGTCTTATCATAATTGAAAATGTTGGACCAATTAGGAGCAGTAACAATTAAGATGTGCCGAGGGCATGTGAACATTTGCAAACACTTATTAAGATGCATCAATAATTAAGCCCTTCTTTAATGGTTACATTTCTGGCCTCCAGATGTATCTGTTTATCTGTTAATGGACCTGGGGTCACAGCGTGCTTTGAGATCTGTGTTATGACCTTACACGTAATGAGAATTTAAAATTCTTCCCTCGTTTGGATTCTGAGTTTGACAGTGAAACGGCAGAGCAAGGATCCCCAGGCTTCTTTCCAGCTGCCTGATCCTAGAGGTTCGCTCTTCAAAGCCCACCAGCTAGCCAGGGTGCGAATCCAGGCTCTGCTATTGTGCAGTCTCGGGGAGTGCCTGAATCCCCTCTTTCCGGCTTCCCAGGTGGCTCAGTGGTAAAGAATCGGCCTGCCCATGCAGGGGACACGAGAGACTGGGGTTCGATCCCTGCATCAGGAAGATCCCCTGGAGGAGGAAATGGCAACCCACCCCAGTATTCTTGCCTGGAGAAGCCCATGGACAGAGGAGCCTGGTGGGCTGCAGCGCACGGGGTCGCAAAGAGTTGGACGCAACTGAGCGCATACGCACAAAGTGAAGAGAATGCTTCCTGCCTGGTAGGATTCATCAGCGGTTATCTGTGCAGGTAGCTGCCACGTTTAAGCTCAGTTCACAGCAGCTTCTGTTCATGGTGGCTCCTATTATCATCAGAGGATAAAAAAAGAGGAAGCAGGTGGCTGAATAGTCAAGATGACCCGTCTACACCAACAACTGCAAACTCAATGCCTCCTGGGACCAGATGGGTCACGAAAATGAAAGAAGCCAGGCTGGGTGCAGGCTAGGATAGTCAGAAGGGCATCCGTGGATTCTGCCCAGCAGGCACTGCTGCTCAGCCCCGGCCTCCGGGGAGTGTAGGCAGGAGTGCAGACCCAGGATGCCTGGGCTTCTGGCTTTTCCTTGGTGGCTCAGTGGTAAAGAATCTGCCTGCAACACAGAAGACCCGCGTTCAGTCCCTGGGTGGAGAAGATCCCCTGGAGAAGCGAATGGACACCCACTCCAGTATTCTTGCTTGGAAAATTCCATGGACAGAGGAGCCTGGTGGGCTATATAGTCCACGGGGTAGCAAAGAGTTGGACACAACTTAGCTACTAAACTGCCTGTTTTCATATGAGATCTCCTGATTTTCTTTTTTATAAGTCATTCAAACTTTTCTGGCTGAGCTCTGCAGCATGTGGGATCTTCCGGCAGGGATCAAACCTGTGCCCCCTGCATTGGCAGCATGGAGTCTTAACCACTGGATCACCAGGGAAGTCCTGAAATTCCGATTTTTTAAATCACTGCCTGGGCCAAACGAATACCTCTGCAGGTTGATTTGGCCTCCACCCCTACTCTTGATCACATGTCTTCATGGGCATCCTTTGCCAGATAATTGCTTAGATGTCCACTTCCTTCTAGCCAGAGGCTCAAGGATCGAAATGTACCTTTCTGATTTAGAGACAATCTGTAACAAGTTGGTGTGGATTGGAAACCAAATCAGCTATCTGGAAAGGAAGTAATTGAATAGACCCAGATTCAGGTTTTGACTCCGTCTGGCGTTGAGAGGTCGAATGAACGGGTGGGTGGAGGTGCACAGGGCCACTCAGGTCCAGTTATTTTGTCCATCGTGAAATGTATAAAAGGCCAGAGGATTTGATCCTGGGGGAGGCAGGGGGCAGAAATGTGATCAGAGTGTTCTCTCACATGGCGGTTAAACCTACAAACACAGCATCTCTAGCTTAGAGTAGGCCTCTCGTGTGTTCAGTCTGAAGTGGAACTTTATTTTTTTAATATATTTGTACTTGTGAGTAATTAGTAGTCATTTGTTTCTTTGCTTCTTTCTTTATTGGCTCAAATCACCCCGACCACTCCTCGGGTAGTTGGGTGTAATCGGATTTGGTTTCTAACAGGCTTTTAAAGTAAAGAAATAAATACAATCAAGGCTTGTAAAAGGTGATCATTAGAGAATGGGCCTCGGTCCCATAACTTTAAAGTACTAGCCCCATTACGAGAGGGGGCGATGATTTTGTAACTGTTCTTGCACGGATGTTGGAAGGTTGAGGGGCTTCGTGGGCAGGTCAGGCGTTGCAGTAAAACCTTCTCCAGCAGCCATTTAACCTCCATTTATGAAGAAATAAAGCGAAATTGATGCCGATTTGGGCCTGCTTTGGGGGGTATTTTTGTTCCATAAAAGCCCTTTTGCTTGCAATTTGCTGAGCTGCCCTGTCACATCAGAAAGGGCTGCTGTTGATAAAGATAAAGCTTTATGGCCACGATATTTGCTGCTAACAGCAACCTAATGCAGCATTTTCATTTTTGTGCAATTAATGTTAACGTCTGCTACGAAAATTGTCATTAAATACCATTTTAAAATCCATTCAATTTGCATATGCAAAGCCCATTTACCATCACAGAAGATATAGCCGGCACTTCATCACGTCCTTTCCCTGGAATTGTAGCCACTCCGTTTTATAGCGATTTAAGATTTTTATGTTGAAAGCTCGATGGTAATGGGTGTTCTTTCTGAGCCCGGCTGACTTCAGCTTTCCCATTCTATGTGGAGCCACACATTTCCAGGACCGGACGTTATGGGAGGTCGCACTGTACCCGAAGAAAGAGCGCTGGGTGGGGAGCACTGGCCGGCCAATATCTGACTTGGGTCTGGTCACACCCTGCCGTGTGACCTTGTGAAAATTTCTTCACCTCTCTGAACTTCTGTTTTCCTGTTTCAAAGAAGGGCTTCGAACCAAATGATCGCTAAGGTGCTGTGTTCTAATATCTCATTTTTTAAAAATAAAATTTTTAGCTGCACCCCCACAGCATGGAAGATCTTAGTTCCCTGACCAGGGATCAAAACCATACACCCTGCAATGGAAGCACAATGTCTCAATCACTGAACCACCAGGGAAGCGCCTTGTATTTCTAAATATAAGCACACTGGTTAAGAATCCAGGCCAAGCCTTTCTGTGAAAAAGTAGTGTGAACTTAGGCAGGTCGGTTCATCTCTCCGTGGCTCAGCTGGGTGAGTAACCCTGCCTGCTTCCTGCACAGTGTTTGATTTATGTTGTGCTGGTTTCTCATGTATGGCAAAGCAATTCAGTTGTACATATATAACATATATATATCATTTTCCATAATCTTTCCCATTATGGTTTATTACAGGATATCGACTATAGTTCCCTGGGCTATGCAATAAGACATTGTTGTTTATCTGTTTTATGTGTATCTGCTAATCTCAAACTCCTAATTTATGCCTCCTCTATAGGTTTGCTTTCTATGTCTGGGAGTCTGTTTCTGTCTTATAAATAAGTCCATTTGTATCCTATTTTAGATTCCACATACAAGTGATATCATATATTTGTCTTTCTCTGCCTGACTTATTCACTTAGTATGATAATCCATAGGTCTATCCACGTTGCGGCAAACTGCATTATTTTATTCTTTTTTATTGCTGAGTAATATTCCCTTGTGTGTATGTATATACATGGGTTGGGAAGATCCCTTGGAGAAGAGAATGGCAACCCACTCCACTATTCTTGCCTGGAGAACTCCATGGACATAGGAGCCTGGCAGGCTGCAGTCCATGGGGTCGCAGAGAGTCAGACGGGACTGAGCAACTCACACTAACATACACATACGCCACGTCTTCTCTATCCATTCATCTGTCCATAGACAACTTCCAGATTGCTTCCAGATCTTGGCTAAACAGCACTGCTATGAAACACTAGGCTGCACAGGGTTTTAATGATGATGGGATGGAACTGACATAGAGGCAGAACATACCCTGAGAATCCCAGAATGCTGGTTACTGCTGTAACATCCTATTTACAGATGAAGGAACAGAAGTCCTAGAAGGAAAGAGGGTTGGGAATGAAGGTGTGACTAAATGCCCAGACTCCCCCTGGACACCATGCTGTCTTCAAGACACTGGTGACTAAAATGGGCTGGGCTAGTGACCACACAGCGGGGACTCGGCACTGCACCTTGCCTTGCCTTCAGAGAATGACTTGGGCATTATTTCAAAGCGGGAAGAAGGATGATGTACAGATAATTAGTCAATCTGGCCCACGAGTGACTCTCCAGTGCGTCTCTAGCGCCACATTCCAGGCCTTGAGGGCTGATGAACAGAAATGCATTTCCAGTGAGAGAGTGGTGCGTACTCTTTGAGGCCAGAGAGATGGGAAAGCTTACCGAAGAGAGGATGCTGCATTGAGCTTTGATGATCAAGTAGGTTTTACCAGGTAGGATGGTGAGAAAAGGCAGAGGGAAAAGCATACAAAAGTATGGTGGTGGACACTGTGGGAAACACACGTCAGCTAAAAAAAATAAATAAACGTAGTATTTCAATGTGGTCCAGCAATTCCACTTGTGGGTATATATGCAAAAGAATTGAAAGCAGGGACTCAAGCAGATACTTGCACACCCATGGTCACAGCAGCGCTATTCACAATAGCCAAAAGGTGGAAGCAACCCAAATGACCATTCTGAATGGATAAACAAAATGTGATGTAGTTTGGACTATTATTTAGCCTTAAGAAGGAAAGGAATTCTGATCCATACTACAGCAGAGACGACTCTCAAGTACATCATGCTAAGTGAGACAAGCCAGACACAAAAGGACAAACACATATTATGGGTTAGGAAACTCTGCTGTGCTGGACAATTGCTGTTTTTGCCGGCCATTGTGTTCTGTTTTCATCCTTCTGGGTCAGAACCCTTCTTTCCACATCTTTTCCACCATCAGCCCATATAGATTGTGGAGACTGATTTCCAAGCAAGCTCCCTCCAACGAGGGGCTAGGGGTCAGGCCTGACTAATCAGAGCATCAGAATCCCCTGGCCTCAGTAATTGGTGCAGAGGCAAGACACGGTGACCCAGGCCTGGGCAATCGGTGTATTTTTCAATTTCTACTCGCCCCTGTGGTTGGGTCAGGAACAAGCACGGTACTGAAGTCGGACCAAGGATCTTAACCTCAAGGCTTTTATAGTTCCTTTCCACTGAGGTCACTAAAAGCATAGGATCTAAGGATACAGCTGTCCCTGGCCATTTTGCCAAGTGAGGAAGAAGCTTATCAGAGACTGGAGCCAAAACTAGGAAGCACAGGGAAGTCATGGAGAGACAAATATGACATTACCTGATTGCCTAGATCCAGCCATGCCTGAAGCTCTTCCCTTTCACTCATGTGAGCCAATAAATTCCCCATAAAAAAAAAAATCCAAGTTGTTTGAGTTGAGACTTGATTACATTCAACCACATTCTTTTATAGAATGTCACATTCCAGAGTTGGGACGTGGATCCCATGTCTGCCTCTGAGCCAATCACCGTGAAGGTGGTTTGTGAAATACGCTGATTGGCCAGGCCTGGATCACTCACCCCTCCTTGGAGTCCAGAGTCCCACTTCCACATCGTTCCTGACTATGAGCACCCTATCACTGCCCCGGTGAGGGGATGGAGCCTTGGGTACCAGCCATCTTACCGTGCCCGGATCCCGAACGTCATATTTGGCGGGAGAGAGGGCGGTTCCTTCTTGAGGCGCCTGTCATCCTGGTCACTGATGCGGATGTCGTTGAGCTGACGGTAGTGCAAATTCTCCTGGGCAGTGACCAGGCCAGCCTTCACGGCCCCTCGGTTCATGGCGATATAATTCCGGGTCAGCTCTTGGGGGCAAGTCGGCTGCTGTTTAAACACGTTCCAGTGTCCAATGGCTGAGGGCAGGGAGAGACAGAGCTGGGGCCATCAAAGTCAGTCAGGGAAGGAAAGCAATCGTGGCGTCTCTCTGGGAGGAAACTGGGGCACAAATATCTTTCATTAACCCAGAACCGGCGGAGGGACAGCCCTGCTCGGCTCCTCGGAAAGGGAGGGGCCAGGATCCCCAGATTCTAGATGGGGCCTGAGCATCCCTCCTGGAGCTGGGCTTGCCTGTCCTTGACCTTCTCTGGGGCTTCCCTGGTGGCTCAGAGGTAAAGAATCTGCCTGCCAGTGCAGGAGATGCGGGTTCCATCCCTGTGTCTTCTTTTATCAAGAAGATCCCCTGGAGAAGAAATGGTGACCCACTCCAGTATTCTTGCCTGGGAAATCCCACTGACAGAGGAGCCTGGCAGGCTGCAGTCCGTGGGGTTACAAAGGGTCAGACATGACTTAGCGACTAAACAACAGCAGCCGCAGGCCTCCTTTGAGCGATCAGAGGGCTGGTCCTGACCCTGTCCATGCTTGCAACTCAGAAGGTGCAGAGCACAGACAGTCTCCTGCCTGGGGACAAGGCTCCACACGGTCAGGGACCCTTGCTATTTCTCTGACACATTAGACCTGGACCCTGTGTGGTCCTGTCCTTTTCAGCTAAGCTGACTTGGAATCATGCTGCAGGGCAGACCCCCGACTCTTTTCCTGGAGCATGGCCAGCTACCATGTGGCCTGGTTAGAGGGCTCAAGTCCCTCTGGCAACCAAGGACGCTTGCTCACCTTCGGGGACCCCTCCATCCAGCCCCCGGATGTAGAGTCCATAATTAAAATTAATTCCGGGCAGACTGCAGCTTCTTTCCCGGGGCTTCCCGAGCTCAGCCTGTTGGGGAAGGACAGAGAACACAGGTCAGGAGTGGGATCTCAGACCCAGGGTGTTACACTGAAATCAGTGGCCCCAGGACCTGTGGATGATCTCAGCGTGACTGGGGTGTGGACTCCCGACGCCCCTGAGACAAGTGCTAAGCGCTGTTGGGCATTGAGACGCACCTTGGGGAAGCCTGCCTGCTGGGCTCCTGCTCAGGGACGGGTGAGGAGAGCAGAGTCAGGAGGACCCTGGTGGTAGCAGGTGGTTGGGACCCAGGCCCCGAAGGAGGAGGTGCATTTACGAGGCAGGAGAGGGCGGCACAGTCCCACGCCGAGCAGCCACCCTTGGGGTCCAGCCCAGATCCGCCCGCCTAGTGCTGCACGTGAGGTATCGTGAAGACGGATGGAAAGGCCTGGTTCACAGAGACTCCACTGGGGCCCCCACCCGAGGGAGGGGCATCTTCCTCCCTAACCCTTCACTCCTAGCTGGACCCTCCAATCCTTGTCCTGGAGCTGCCTGAGGGTGGGGCTGTGGTGACAAGGCCCACTGTCACCCTCCCAGCAGCGGGTCAACTCCTTCTTGACCCCACAGAAGGGGTTTGTGGGGATGAAACTGCTCTGTGATCAGCCACATCGATTTCCCCATTGTACAGGTAGGGAAGCTGAGAACCAGAGCGGCAGGACCGTGATCCTCAGCTCCTAAAGGACAGGGCCTGGTGTGATGTGCAGGTGCGTTTGGCCTCAGGGTGAAGCTCTTTTTTTTTTTTTAATGAATTATTTATTTATTTTTGACTGTGCTGGGTCTTCACTGGTGCGTGGGCTTTTCTCTAGTTGCAGAGACCAGGCTTCTCATTGTCGGGATTTTTGTTGCGGAGCACAGGCTCTAGGGCACATGGGCTCGGGAGTTGTGATCCATGGGCTTAGGTGTTCCGAAGCATGTGGGATGTTCCCAGACCAGGGATCGAACCCGTGTCTCCTGCACTGGCAGGCACATTCTTCGCCACGGAATCACCAGGTAATTCTGGGGTAAAGATCCCTCTTAAGCACGATGCTTGTGCGGCCCCTCTGTAGACGAGCAGCTAGCTCCCTGGGCACAGGGGTCCTTACAGTGCTTAGAACCTTGCCGCTCTTCGTCAGTGGGCACCTGCTGAGGTCTGGGTTCTCCATCCGCTTCTCTTACTTAGGCCTCACGGCTGCCCTGTGAGGCAGCCCATCACTGTCCCCATTTCTCAGACAGGGAAGCTGAGGCACAGAGAGGTCAGACAGGTGGCACGAAGCCACACGGGAAGAAGCGGCAGAGCAGGGGTTTGAACCCAGGCTGTGTTCTCCAGCCCACATTCAGATCCGCCTGCTAAAGAGATACCAACCAGGGGTGTGTGGCTCCTGGTGCCATCAGGCCTGCGGGCCGGGGACTTTATGAGATGGGTGAGTGCAGCTGCTCCTCCCACCCCGCGGGCCCCAGGCTCCCAGTTGCAGGGTGTTAAACCCCCAGGACATCACTGCTCCAGCCTCACCAGACTGTCCGAGGGCTCCACCCTCACCCTTTCTCCTTTCCCCTGTCAGTCTCTGTCCCTAAAGCTCGGGCTCCCAGAGAACTGGGTGCACAAAAGTGGATGGTCCAGGACCACCCATAGGGCTCAACACCGCCTTTGGAATAAACCCCTCCCTAAGCCCGGCAGTCTGGGCCCTGTACTTTCCAACCCCCCCCCACCTCTGCAAGTTTGCCCCCAATTCCCCAACGTGACCCTCAGACATGGGCACAACAGACCACTCCCCACCCTGAAGGGTCTGCAGGCATCCCAGTCGCTTTTGCTCCTGGCTGCCTTCCCTTTCCTGGTTCTTATTCTTCAAACTTACTGGACCCTCCAGCTCACAGTGGCTTCTCCCTCCTCTGGCTCCAGTAACTCTTCCTGTATGTTGTGTTCATTTGGATAAGCTTTGAACTTAAGTGACCTCAATTTCTAGGAAAGCACATGCAAGCCAGCCTGCCTGGATTATAAATTCCTACACATCTAGAACCAGGGCTTCTATCCGTTTCTTTTTCCTGGTAGCACATAACCAATGCTCACTAAACACCTGAGATTAAAAACTGCCTCCTCTGGGAAGCCCTCCTGGGTTGGCCTCAGTGCAGACAAACTTCCTTGTCTATGGCCCCATAGGGCCCTGAGCTCACATTTAGGGTGGTCCAGTGGTTAAAGACTCTGCGTTTCCATTGCAGAGGGCATGGGTTCAATTCCTGGTCAGGGAACTAAGGTCCAACATGCAGCATGGTCAAAAAAAAAAAAACCAAACCATAAAACAAAAACAAGAAACAGAAGTACTCACTAGAAACAGTAGAACTGCTTCAGCGGGGATGGGCTATGACAGTATGGGACCTGGTGGAGAAGTCAGTCACAGAGGACCACATATTGTATGATTTTATTTCATGAAATGTCCTGAACAGGCAAATCCGCAGAAACAGGAAGTGCATTAATGGCTGCCTACGGCTGAGATGGGGATGGGAATAGAATGATTTAGGGGTGACGGTTAAGGGGTATGAGACTTCTTTCGGCGGTAATGAAAATATTCTGAAATTGATTGTGGCGCTGGTTGCCCAATCCTATGTGTATGCTGAAAGCCATTGGATCGTATACTTTAAACTGGTGAATTGTATAGTATGTGAATTATAGCTCAATAAAGCCATTAAAGATTACAAAGTAGTGTAATTGGGTTATTAATTGTGTGGTGATCAGTTTAATGTCTCTCTCCCTTGGTAGACTGTCCGCTCAGTCTTTCTTTCTTTCTTCTTTCCTTCTCTCTCTCTGTCCCTCCTTCCCTTCTTTCCTTTTCTTTCAAGGTTGATTATTTTTAAAATAGACTATTTTTAGAGCAGTCTTGGGCTTACAGAAAAATCGAGCAGAGATTCTCAGCACACCCCATAGAGAGTATTTATTTCCACCCTTGATTTTCAAAGAGATCAGCAGAGAATAGATACCAGTAAAGAGGGGTTGATCGAGTGAATGAATGAATGAGCTGCCTCTTTGGAGACACTATCAGTTCTTTGCTACCCACCGCCTCACCATTTTTCTCCTTCTGCCTTCTCATTTTGGATCCCAGGCCTAGACCTTCCTCGAGGACTAGGAGCTCTGAGTTTCCGGCAGGGCCTCAGCTGGGTGGTTTGTTTTGATTTCCTTCTACATGATTCATTCCAGCCGTAGACAAAGCCCTGGCTCCTCATTTGTTTATGAAAATGATCTGCCCTCTCCAGTGCCGGCAAGGGAAGTTAATTAAAACGTGACTTCTCCCGGAGAGGCCCCGCCTCCCTCCCCGCAGGTGCGAGTGGGCCGACTTCCAGCTGGCAGAGGACCGACAGACAGACTCCATGGCTGCCGCTGGGCAGGGGGTGGTGGAGAAGGAGGCGGGGGAAAAAGCGAGTGCCACCATCTCCATGCTTTTTAGTGACAGTTGCCCAGAAATCAACAAGCGGCCAAAAACACTGAAGCTTTGGGCTGCAAAAATCATCCCAATGGGAAAGTCACTCATTCGTTCCCTGCACAAATATTTATTTTGCATTTCCTCTGCACCAGGCTCTGTGCCAGGAGTTGCAAGGTAAACAAACTGCCCCCTGCCCTTATGAAATTCATTATCTTGCTAAAAGGACAAACTGAACAAGTAATGACAACCAAGGGCATCAGAGGGTTTGATAGCAGAGCATAGATTGCCTCTAGCTCTGAAAATGTGTGAGTCTACAGAGTGAGAGAAAGTATTTGCAATACATACATCTGACAAAGAGCTGTTATCCATCATATATAAAGAGCTGCTACAGATGAATAAGAAACAGGCTGCTGCTGCTGCTAAGTTACTTCAGTAGTGTCCGACTCTGTGTGACCCCATAGACGGCAGCCCACCAGGCTCCCCCGTCCCTGGGATTCTCCAGGCAAGAACAATGGAATGGGTTGACATTTCCTTCTCCAATGCATGAAAGTGAAAAGTGAAAGTGAAGCCACTCAGTCGTGTCTGACCCTCAGTGACCCCATGGACTGCAGTCTTCCAGGTTCCTCCGTCCATGGGATATTCCAGGCAAGAGTACTGGAGTGGGGTGCCATTGCCTTCTCCAAGAAAAAGGCAGGCAATCCTATAGAAAGACAAGAAAAGACTTGAATAGGCCCTTTATTAAGAGGATTTCAAGGTGGCCAGGACCCCTAAGTCAAGGTGCTCAACCTCTGAGGCTTGCAAAGATGTGAAGTAACGAGAACACTCAGGTAGTTGGTAGGAGTGTAAACTGGTACAAGCACCACAGAAAGCTGTTCAGCAATACCTATTAAAGCTAAACATATACCTACCAATAACCCAACAGTGCCCTCCTGGACACCCAATGGGGATGTGTGCCCATGTCCACCCAAACAGATGTCTGAGAACGCTCACAGCAGGTCGCTTTGTCACAGCCAACCACCAAAATGGCCATCCCAGGTGGATAAAAAAGCGATGATAGATTCATTCCATAGAAAACTCCATAGCTGTGGTTCTTAACTGGGGGCAGTTTTGCCCTCCCAGAGGACATTTGCCCGTGTCTGGAGACATTTGTGGTTGTCACAGCCAAGGAGTCAGTACTGCCCTCTGTCCAGTGGATGAAGGCCAGAGATGCTGGCCAACTTCCCAAGATGCACAAGACAGCCCCCACCCCCAACAACAGAGAGTCATCTGGCCCCCACGCCAGTGGGCTGAGGAACTGCCCACAGCAACAGGGATGAAAGATCAACTCTACACAACCACACGTGGTTCTCACTCAACGTGTGGGGTGAAAGGAGCCCGACACACAAGTTACACACTGCTTCACGTGGATGAGGTTCAAACACAGCACTACTAATGTCTGGTTTTAGAAGCCAGGAGGGTGGGTACCTCTGGGGCAGGGACACTGGCTGTAAGCAGCACAGGGAGGCTTTGGTGGTGTTGGTCCTGCTGCCCACCTGGCGTGGGTACCCTACGAGGTCCTGTCCGCTTCCCTCCCACAAAGCCCGTTCGTCTGTGATAGTGGCCACATGTCGCAAGAGCAGTGGGTTCCTGATATTACCTTCATGCTTGAAAGCCTACCCTTGGCAATTTAAGCCTTTAGATTCATGCTGTGTGTCTCAGAGCCCTTGCATTCACATATAAACACCCTAGCTGTTGTGCAGTTGCTCAGCCATGTCCGACTCTTTGTGATCCCATGGACTGCAGCACGCCAGGCGTCCCTGTCCTTCACCATCTTCCAGAGTTTGCTCAAACTCATGTCCATCGAGTCGGTGATGCCATCCAACCATCTCATTGTTTGCCGCCCCCTTCTCCTCCTGGCCTCAATCTTTCCCAGCATCAGGGTCTTTTCCCCTAGGGAAATACCATAGAGGAGCAGCGTATTCACCCATTACCAGCTCAGCTGCCCAATGAGACGGGCTAACTGGGCCTACCCTGGTGCTACCACCACCAACCACGCAACATCGTAGTCATGGTGACTGCAGGCCAGGCTCCGTGGGGGCGCTTATCCCTTGTACCACTAACAGTTAGGGCAGCCCTGCCAAATATGCAGCTTTTCGAGTGGGAAAGGGAGGCCTGGACAGCTGGACTTGTTTGCCCAAAGCTTCACCACTAATGAGAGGCCACGGCTGGATCTGAACCCACATCGGACTCCACGTCTTTGCTGCCCCTTGGCATTTAGCATCAATTGCCCGGGATCCTCCATTGTCTTTTCCTGTGCGCAAAGTCAGCTCTCCAGACTGGATTTTGCTCATGTTTGCATGACGCCCTCTACACACACAGAGGACATAAGTAGCCTTCTGTCCAGGAGAGCCCTGGGCACAGGCACCATTTGCTGTATAGACAGGGGGTGAGGGGAAAAGCCATCATTTCAGTGACCTGGACACAGGACACCTAAGTCATGCCTGGGTCAGAGCTGGACAGGAAAGAAGATTCAGATCTTGGGTCAGCATTTTTTGGGGGATCCAATCTAAAAACGATTCCAGTGGGGCAGCCAGGAAGAACAGGAGTGCTGCTGGTCCTTTGAGAGGCTCCCCAGAAGCAGTAAAAGGACCAGCCAGAGGTGGGTTGGCCTGGCACCAACTCTGGGCCTCCCTCCCCAGTTTATCCAGAGGGGCTTTCTAGAAGCCTACAGAGAAAAGCTGCCTGGTAGAAGGGTCTGCGGTTCCCTGGGCAACTCAGAGGACTGGTTAAGGACTGACAAACAGGAGCCCGAGGAGCTCCTGACTCTGAACTTCCAGATACAGGCAAACAGGTTGTGAAACCGCTGAGACGTGGTCACAAGTCAGCTCTGATTGGACACTTGGGTAAACCAGGCTCTCTGAACATTCAGCCCAGAATAGGACGAGAGATAGCGCTCAGCTGCAATGTTCAAAGGTCCTGGGGCAAATGCACAGATGTTGGGCCATGTGAAGGCGGAGAGCACCTGCCACACAGGGGTCCCCAGAGACCACCTTGTTCTCTTTATAACAGAAGTAAAGGAAACAACAAATAAGAGCGCATATTTACTGAGCAGCAGCTACATGCAAGGCTCAAGTTATACCCTGTGACCTTACTTATCAAGCCCTGTTAGTGAACACTTCCTGTGTCCTGAGAGCTTCTTGTACTTCTCCCTGAACTCTCCCAACCCCACTGGGAGCTTGTTCTCCCATTTGATGGATGGGAAAACTGAAACTTAAAGAGGTTCCTACTTGCCCAAAGGCACCCAGGTGGAAGTGTGTGCTAAGTTGCTTCAATCGTGTCTGACTCTGTGAGACCCCACGGACTGTGGCCTGCCAATCTCCTCTGTCCATGGGATTCTCCAGGCAAGAATACTGGAGTGGGCTGCCGTACCCCCTTCCTGACCCAGGGATCAAACCTGTGTCTCTTGCGTCCACCTGCACTGGCAGGTGGGTTCTTTACCACTAGCGGCCACCTGGGAAGCCCAGTAAAGAGAAGAGCTGCAGTTAACCTCAGCCCTCTGATATCACACTTCTGCGCTCACACTCAGCCGCCCCTCACAACCATTCTGTAAGGGAGGTCACATTGTCCCCATTGGACAGATGGGGAAATCAAGGCTCAGAAAGGGATGGAATGGCAGACTTCTTTCATTTCCCACCGCCCTCCCCGCACTGCCCCGTGACGCAAAGCCCTCCTTGTATTTATCGTTCTTATGGCTGACTTCGAAGACATCTCAAGTGCGACACTCAAGGTCTTTTCAGAGGCACAACTTCACTTTGCACAACGGGGAACTGTGAAATACAGGCAGCTACTCGGATCCGGGCTACCAGCAGGAATCCCTTGTCCTTGTGGTGGTTAGACTCAAGAGGCGAAGGTGGAAGACAAATCCCCACCCTGAGTCTGGCTGCCCTGCCCTTCTCAGCCATTTTCAAACTGCGCCTTTCTCGGAGTTTGCTCTGTCACAGAGTGGTTTGGCTGGAATACAGCTCTGGGTGACAGCTGTCCCCATCAGCAGACAGCTTCATTAAACCTCATTAAGATGTCATCGCTCGCTGCCTTGTTTCTCGTCTCCCAGCTCTAATTAAAACCATCTCGCTCCCCGTCCCAGGGGGGTCTTGGGATTCTCTGGTCTCCTTCTTGCACGGCCGCTCCCCTCTGCTCCCCAACATCGAGGCCCGAGCCCTGGAAATGCGCGCTGAGATCCAGGCCGGGCAGGCAGCCCCTGGCCCGGAAGCCCCCTCGGAGCAGCCTGTTGCCAGCCTTAGGACCGCTGGGGCTTTCTAGAGGCAAGTGCAGGTGGCAAGCACTGCCGGCAGGCTGCCTCTGGAGTCACCGGAGGCCCAGGAAGGAAGTTCCAGGGGACAACTTCAAAAAAAGTGACCGGCCTTATAACTCGAGTGTGACGATTCTCCACCCCGTACGCTCTTAAAAAATCCTTAACTTGCCCCTATTTCTCACCAAAGAGGTAAAAATGGGTGAAACTAACTGGCTCTGCTTCTTGGACGGTCTAAACTGGATTTTGCCCTGCACAAACGAGCTGGGGGTCATTTCCAACACGGGTTTTCTGCCTGGGAGCTCAATGCCTGAGTTCCAGACCAGTCTTAGGTGCTCATCTGTGAGGACCGAGCCCCCTAGGCGAGTCACTCCCACCTCCTGGCAGCCACAGAACCCTGTGACTCATTAACCCTCTAGTCCAGAGTCTCAACTCAATGAACGCTGTTCGACGGTTGAGAAGCCTCCGCTCGCTTTCCTGCATCCTATTAAAGCGTAGTTCTATGAAATCCCACGGTTATTGCCTGGTAGTTATTAAATAAATATCTGTATACGGCTCTGCCCACACCCGCGCATGCACACACAACCCGTCTTGCTCTCGGAGGGGGAGTTCATTATTGTAAAACAACTTAAGATCCTCGAATGAAAAGCACAATATAAATGCAAATTGTGATCACGATTAGCATAGAGGATATTTATTTATTTCCATAATGAGAACTTCAGATAAACAATCATGTGAAATAAGGTGCATTATGCATCAAAGGACCCCGGCGTCGTCTCAGAAGCCGGGTTCTTTGAACCGCGTGTATTGTGTGAGCAGCAGTCGAACATCGCATAACGATACTAAAAAGCCACACACCAGAAGACCACATCCATATATGATCAAAGGCATCTAAAATAACGTTAAGTGAAAAAAAAAAATCAGCAGGATTCAAAAATTTGCATATACTATTGTTACAAACATGCAGAAAAGAATTCATTGAAAAAAAAATACTGGAAGTCAACATAAGAAGGTATGTGTGAGGGTATGTCCTTAGAAATGGGGCCTTTGGGTGGGAGGCCAAGGGTGGGGGCTGGGTACTTAGACTTTATTTTATAATTAAAAAGGCAGAGTTAAAGCCAGTTTCTCTTTTCTGTGTTCCCTCCCGCCAAGTATCAGAGTTAGAGTTCTTCTCCTGGGTCATCACCACTCTGCTGCACATGTGTAGTGGGGGCTAAACTGGCTTTCCCAGGTCAAGGGAGGAAAGGAGGGGAGAGGGGAGCCCCAGGCCCACAGGAAGATGTGGAAAGCCAACGTATTAAGGTCACAGAGCTGAGACCTTGCTCTGCCAGCTCCTGTGTGACCTTGGGCAAGTCACTTGACTTCTCTGGTCCCCATCGCTCACCTGTAAAACCTCCCTGACTGAGAACTGGAGCCCAATAAGCCAGTGGCCTCCATTACTGTTGTCATTATTGGTGTTACTGGGTTAGCTCACCAGCTCAGGTCAAGGTGGGGTGGCCCGGGCAGTGCAGACACCTCTTCAGGCCCCACTGAACCTGCCCGGCCACCCCATGGGCCCCTGCCTGGTTCCCATGCCCCGGGGCCGCCTGTGTCTCGCTGCCTGCGGGGTTCCTCCGTCTTCCACCCCCCGGGGCAGCCTCAGCTCCCTTGGTGCTGCCAGAACCATCGCTGCAGCTGATGTATGGCCCTTGGTGTGCGAGGCGGCCGCAGGGATAGGGCCCTGGCGTGTCCTCCCCTCCCCCCTCGACAGCTTGAAACCAGGTCCTTCATTTGCATTTACATGATCTCGCTGTGCAGCTTATGAGATCGAGAGATTTATTTGCTACTTAGCTTGATGTTTGATTACACTCGGAGAAGGCAGCGAGCAGCAAAGTGCACGGATGCCTCGCTCTGAGCCCGTGGCCTCGGGGGGCCAGTAACTCAATAGTGGGTTTAGGTGGATGAGGGGGAAACACCGTGCGTTTCAAAAAAGGCAAACATGAGAGGTTGGAAGGAACAAACACCATGATTTGGATTTTTTTTCTTTTAAAGCAATGAAAATTGACTAGGTATCCTCTGAGATTGTGAGCAGACCTGAGCCACATTCAGGAGGCAGCTCACTGTCCTGGGAGAACTTCCTCCTGGGCAGCGTCAGAAGCTCCCACAAGAGATGCTGCCTCTGCTGTCGGGAGGTGGCGGGGACGGACTCCTGCTTACAAGGACGGCTCTCGAACCAGAATGTCTGGGTCAACAGGGGCTCTGTCAGTTACCCCTGTGCGGTCTTGACACAGTCTCTCAACCTGCCTGCACCCCAAGTTCCCTATCTGTAAAGTGGGAGAAACAGCACCCCATTTTAGGTCTGCGGCTGAGACAAGCAGACGAGATGCTCTTGGCACCATGGTGGATAAGGAGCGGGTACCTGATAAATGAAGCTGTTATGGGCACAACTGGCCATTCTCTGAAGACACAGGGGATAAAGCTAAATGCCCTGGTAGAGAGAAATCACCAGGCGTAGGGCTTTGCTAAGTGTTACTCTCCTGTTTTGTGATTTATCCGCCGTGTAGGGTTTAATCCCAGACTCCCAGCAGTCCACTCTGGGAGCGCACAGCTGGGGCGAGCTCCAGGAAGGCAGACTCGTTTTCCTAATGGTCTGAGCTGGGCGTAATGAGGAGCAGAGATCTGCTGCTACCAGCATATTGCTCATCACATCCCAGCTCCAGACAGAAATCATTCGGCACCTTACTGGGTCTTTACAGTTTGGTGCTAAAAACAAGTTTGGGGGCCCCCCTGGTGGTCCAGTGGTTAAGACTCCATGCTCCCACTGCAGGAGGCACAGGTTGGATCCCTGGTTGGGGAACTAAGATGCCTTATGCTGCTGCTGCTGATGCTAAGTCACTTCAGTCGTGTCCGACTCTGTGTGACCCCATAGACGGCAGCCCACCAGGATCCCCCGTCCCTGGGATTCTCCAGGCAAGAACACTGGAGTGGGGTGCCATTTCCTTCTCCAACACATGAAAGTGAAAAGTGAAAGTGAACTCACTCAGTCGTGTCCAACTCTTTGTGACCCCATGGACTGCAGCCCACCAGGTTCTTCTGTCCATGGGATTTTCCATGCAAGAGTACTGGAGTGGGGTGCCATTGTCTTATGTTGCAGGGCATAGCAAAAAAAAAAAAAACCCACAGAACAACAAGAACAAAACAAAAAAAATCCCCACAAGTTTGAGGCCAAATGCACAGGTTGGAATTCTGGATTCTCAACTCTGTGTGGCCTTGAACAAGTTGTTGAACTTCTGAGCCCCTATTTCCTTACTGATACAATAGTTACAATGGGAATATCCAGCTCGGGAGGGTTATTGGAAGCTTTCATAATGCGGGGGGAGTTCTTAGTAGAGGGCCAAGAAAGTTCTCAGTAAGAAGCAGTCATACAGACTCCTCTGGTGGTTCAGTGGTTAAGAATTTGCTTAGCAATGCAGGGGAAACAGGTTTGATCCCTGGTCCAGGAAGACCTCACGTGCTGCAGGGCAACTAAGCCTGCGTGCCACAACCACTGAGTCCTCTCTCTAGAGCCTGTGGTCCACAACCAGAGAAGACCCTGCATGGAGAAGCCTGCACCCCACAACGAAGAGTGGCCCCCATTTGCTGCAACTAGAGAAAGCCTGGGTGCGGCAACAAAGACCCAGCACAGCCAAAATTAGTAATTTTTTAAAAAAGAAGAAGCAGTCATACTAGCTGGTGGACGTCATTAGCCTATCCACTGGGTGGAATTATCAGTGATTCTGTCTCTATTTGAACAGAAAAGTAGCTACAAAATTAATAAATCCCTTGACGGTGCCTCAAAAAATTAAACGTAGAATTGCCATGTGTTCCAGCAATTCTGCTCCTAGATATAAGCCCAAAGGATCTGACAACAGGTGTTCAGACTAATATATGTACACACGTGTCTACAGTAACATTATCCTCAAGAGCTGAAAGACGGAAGCCACCCAAGCGTGCAGCACCAGGTGAATGGGAAAAGTGTGGTCTAGCCATACATATATGGTAGAATGGTCCTCACATATGCATGAACCTTGAAAACACAGGTTGAGGGAGAGAAGTCAGACGACAAAGGCCACATAACGTGTCGTTTCATTTACAGGAAACATCCAGAATAGGTAAGTCCACAGACACAGAAAGCAGATAAGTGATTGCTGGGGAATGGGGCAGTGGAAAATGGCAGTGATCACTTCATGGCTGTGGGATTTCCTTCTGGGGTGATGAACACATCCTGGAATGAAACAGAAGGTATGAGTGCACAGCATCATAAAGGTGTTAATTGCCACTGAGTCATACGCGGAAGAAATTGGTAATAGCTAATTTAATATAAAATTTGCCTCAATAAAAAGGAAAATTAATATGTCCATGCTGGGCTAGATGAAGCACAAGCCGGAATCAGGATTGCTGGGAGAAATATCAATAACCTCAGATAAGCAGATGACACCACCCTTATGGCAGAAAGTGAAGAAGAGCTAAAGAGCCTCTTGATGAAAGTGAAAGAGGGGAGTGAAAAAGTTGGCTGAAAGCTCAACATTCAGAAACGAAGATCATGGCATCTGGTCCCATCATGTCATGGCAAATAGATGGGGAAACAGTGGAAACAGTGGCTGACTTTATTTTTCTGGGCTCCAAAATCACTGCAGATGGTGACTGAAGCCATGAAATTAAAAGATGCTTACTCCTTGGAAGGAAAGTTATGACCAATTTAGCATATTAAAAGCAGAGGCATTACTTTGCCAACAAAGGTCCGACTAGTAAAGTCTATGGTTTTTCCAGTAGTCATGCATGGATGTGAGAGTTGGACTATAAAGAAAGCTGAGCACCGAAGAATTGATGCTTTTGAACTGTGGTGTTGGAGAAGACTGTTGAGAGTCCCTTGGACTGCAAGGAGATCCAACCAGTCCATCCTAAAGGAGATCAGTCCTAAGTGTTCATTGGACGGATGAATGTTGAAGCTGAAACTCCAATACTTTGGCCACCTGATGCAAAGAGCTGACTCACTGGAAAAGACCCTGATGCTGGGAAGGATTGGGGGCAAGAGAAGAGGACGACAGAGGATGAGATGGTTCGATGGCATCCCTGACTCAATGGACATGAGTGTGAGTAAACTCTGGGAGTTGGTGATGGACAGGGAGGCCTGGTGTGCTGCAGTCCATGGGGTCACAAAGAGTCAGACATGAGTGAGTGACTGAACTGAACTGAATATGTCCACAGGAAGGTTATGCCATGCCTCTTATCTAGACAATTTAGGACGTTCCTCTCTCTCTCTTCAGGATGGGAAAGGAAAGACGTGCAAATGAAGTGGCCACTGTCTCACTGTGGGATCATGGACCACATGGTTGAAAACATCACGCAGCTTCAAGGAGGTGAGACTGGGTAGAAATGGATGCAGGGACTGGGGGACCGTATCCCACCCCAGCTGCGTGTCTCTGATGGTCTGTACGCTGGGAGCTGGGGCAGATCTGTCTGTTAGGTGCATCTTAGAGCTCCAAGAATACTTCTGTTTGAAGGCCAACCCGAGGACCAGTGAAACTGGTTGGGCTCTGTTTTGCAAGATATACCTTCACTTTGGGCACTTTTGGAAGGCCACAGTTGGCAGAAGGAGCAGTGGGAGGGAGAAGGAATGCTGGACTGCAGGTTTGGAGACCTGGATGCTCATGCCTAGCTCCTCTCCCCCTCCTTCTGAGGCCCCATCTCGCCTGTTCCTGGGACCCTGGAGGATGTCAGAGAGGAGGTCAGACAACCTCAGGTGGATGTACACCCGGAACACAAAGCCTTCGTCCTGAGCTGGCCAGGCGGCCGCTGGGAGACATGTTCTATTTATGGGGGGCTCCATGTCAGTCTTCTTTGGAAGAAAGGGTTCTTCCTTTTTAAGAAAAACATGAAATCGCTCAACTAAGGCCATACAGAGGTCCGCTCCTGGTGTAGACGGGTGGGATCAGGATCCAGGCTCTAATCCTTCTGCACCGCTTTGAGGGTCACCTCCTCAACATTCGTGAAACGGGGACAACCGTCCCCACATCAGCAAATAATGACAGGACTTAGACAAGACGACTGAGGAAAGGTGCCCAGGGGTGCCCAGCACACAGCAGGGGTGCCCACCAGCCAGGAAGGGCTCCCCCCTTTGCCCTTTGCTGCCCACATGCCACTGGCTGAGTAAAGGAAGAAACGCCTCCGGGTCGGCTTTGATGTGGCACCAAGGAGGGAAGGAGCCAGTTTCCAGATGGTGGAGAAGAAATAGAATAAGAGTTCGCCTCTACCTTCTCACACCTGAAGGCGTAAGAAATAAATGGCATCTTCATTTGGTCATTCGGTCAGTTCAGCTGCTAAAGGTCAAAGCCAATGGTCTGTGGAGAAATCAGATTTAAGAAAGAGGCTCCCTACCAAAAGGAAAAAAAAAAAAAAGGAAAGAAAGAAAGAAAAAGCAAAAGCAGAGAATGATCTATGTACTTTTCAAAACTTAAAACAGAAATCAAAGGAAAATGGAACTGTTTTAAGTTTTGACAGCTGCAGGGATCATTCTGTTTGGTTACTCTATTTATGTTTTCATTTTCTTTATAGGTTCATTGAAAATCGCATCATGTAATAGGGAAGAAAAATGTTCCGTGTTTTCTCCCCCCACCCCCATAAACCCTTGTTCTTTCCCAAGAACAGATGAAAACGCCAGCTCCAGTGACTTTTGTTTTGATGTATATTTCATAATATCTCATTGATTGTAAGTTTTATTTCCATGTCAATAAAAAAAAACCAGTATTGTAATAAGTGAGAAGGAGTTTAACACAAAATGGCAGCTGACCTGTTAGCACAGCAGATCGCAGGAGTGGAGGAAGGGGTTCTGAAACGAAGCCGGTTAATAAGGATGGCTGTTGATTCCAGCACAAAGCTGGGCGGCTGGAGAACAAGGTCCCACCTCAGCCCCGTCTTTGCAGCCTTGGGGCTCTTTTCTGGGGGGTTCTGGGTTTCCAATTTATAGGAGAGGTCAGGCTGGCCTTAAGCAATGCTCTTGTATATAGCAGAAGTGGCGGAGGCCACTTACAGGGCTTAGGGCACCATGCTTGGCACTTGGGAGTTTTCAGAGATGGGAGATAACCTAGTTGTAGAGGGAGGAAAAAGACATGGCCACGGGGAAGCATTAACCACAAGCTTTGTTGGTGGGGCTTGGACAGGAGTGAGAGAGGGGAGAGGACTTATGAAGACTGTCCGGGGGCTTAAGGCCGAGGGGCCACAGTCCAGAAAGGGAAGGGCAGGGGAACTCCGGGGTAGAGGGGGCTGGGAGAGGGGCTCAGGCGTCCACATGATGTCACTCTGAGCAGGGCAGGGAGTCTCTGGGTCTGAGATCTCAAAGGTCAGCTGAGGCTTGGGGGTCTTATGACCAGGAGGCTGTATCTTATCAATGCCCAGATATCGGTGTAGTATTAAGGGAACTGGAAAACGGGCAAGCCACCAGTGGCTAAAAACCTGCCTGTTTGGGCTAGGTGGGGCTTCCCTGGTGGCTCAGGCGGTAAAGAATCCACCTGCAGTGCAGGAGACCAGGGTTTGACCCCTGGGGCGGGAAGATCCCCTGGAGAAGGGAATGGCAACCTACTCCAGTATTCTTGCCCGGGAAATACCATGGACAGAGGAGCCTGGTGGGCTACAGTTCGTGGGGTCGCACAAAGTCGGACATGACTGAGTGCCTAACACTTTCACTTTGGGGCTAGGTCCTCCAGGACATTGAGCTGCTAGGGAAAAGGTAGAAAAGCCAGCCTTGCCCACTGTGAGCCCACAGGAAGGCAGGAGTTTCTGGATCCAGTGGGAGCAGCGAAATTGGCAGTTTGCTGCCTTGCGACCGTGGCAGGTGTGTGGCAGCCAAGAAGGACAGGCTAACGGGGAGGGCCAACCTAGGAAGGCAGTCTGGAGGAGGTTTCCTCCTCATTCCTGGGCCTGCAGTGTTCCTGTCTGTAAAATGAGGAAGCAGAGCTAGCTGATCTCCGGGCCACTCCAGCTCTGGCATTCCCTTTTTGGAGCAAGTTCCGAATCCACATCACCTAGACCCATGTCATCTGATTATTTTGTTCGGGAAGGCAGAGCGCACAGTGGGCACGCTTTGGGGTTACGTCAGCCTGATCTGGGTGCCACTGTCCAATCTCCCATTTGCCAACTCCTCTCTGAACACCACCCAATTCATAGGCTTTTTGTGAGCAGAGACTATTCAATGTCCCTCCCATAACAAGCCTGACTAAAACTTGGCAGTAGGCTTGAGTGGCAATTGTTATTAGAGAGAGTGCATGCTATTCCTGACACCTCCATTAGCAGCATCTGAGCCGGGGACCTGCCCACGTGCACTCAACCAGAACAACCAGAGCAAAGTCAACGGGGCTGCCCTGGGATGGACCTCTACCCCTTCCTCTCAGACCCAACCCGCCCGCCACTCTGAGGCCCCTCCCCGGGTTTGTAGAAAATCCTCTGAACCCTGAGCCGCCCCATATACAAGGGATCGAGAGGACTTGGAGAACGGGGTGATGAAAACCGTGGATCAGCCAAACCAAGCCCCGTTCTCCAACGCCCTCCCCCTCACGTCTGTATTCACAACTGAAAATTGGAACCGCCAAGGCTCTGTGGTTGGGAGGGGCTGCGGAACAGACCATGAGAGAGAAGATCTGAGCTGAGCAACATTAACTGCTCAGGATGAGAGACTGTGTGATAAATGATTTAATGGGTGGCTTCAAAGATGGAATAGGGCTGCATAACTCAGGTGAAGATTTCAAATATATGGCATAATTGCTACATGGGAAGTCTGTTTGTACTTGAGCTTTTAGTCCTGGAAATTACCAAGCTCTGTGCTGCTCCTACAATTAATCATTAAAGAATTAAGAGTGAGAATACCCATTATTGTAAAAGACTCGAGTGAAGATGGTCTTGATCCAACTTATAAAATAGACAGATTTGGTGCAACTGAATAATTTTCTTCTTCTCTGCACAAAATCAGGAATGCTAGTCATACTCAGCGGCTGGGGTGAATGCTTACAAACTGGTATAGACCAGCCCATAATTACCAAAATGAGGAAGAAAAAAAAAAAAAAGAACAGCATTTTGTAATGAATGACAAGCTGCTGAGCGGAAATCTAATTTGGTCTAATTAAGCAGCCTTTTGTGAGGATTTGTCTTTAGATGAAAAGAGGGAGCCAAGGAGATCTAAATGCAAATGAACTCCATCATTTTGGTTTTAAAGGGCTAGGCTGAGATGAGTGCCTTCATGCCCAGCCCTCTTCTTCATTAGATTCTTAGTCCTCTCCTTGTCACCTCGAGCCTGCACCAGGCCCCACCTGCCTTGGAGGAGCCTCACATTTCCTGTCCCTCGCCTCTCATATCTTTTCAAATAGGGTGCCTCATGTTGACAGAGCTGTCAGGGAGCTTTTGCTTATTCAGGAGCAAATTTTATTTTGCCCAAAGTAATAAAAGCCAATGGGGTTTTGCTTATTAGAGGAATCTGCTGCTATTCTCTGAGGGTGCATCTTCTGAAGTCTGGAGGGTTGAATGCACACCCAATGCCATTGGCACTGACAGAGAGACTGGGGGAAAACCAACCCTGCAGCTCAACCTGCAAGGTAGACCAGATATCTGCGTGAGTGTCCCTGGCTGCTGTCTGTTTGAAGCTGGGGTGCCCACCTCTGTAGTCAATCACAGGATCAATCATCTGACCAGGTGGGTTCTCTTTGGCCCACAGAGGATTACAACACACATCTATCTTGCCCTACACAGAGATGCTAGCACAAGCCCCTCAGCCTCATGCAGATACTTCAGGGATAAGCAGAGGGCAAATGCTTGGTTGCTGTTCCTGCATTCACAAGATAGTTCTCAGGTTCAACAGTTCACTAGAAGGACCCGCAGAACTTAGAAGAGCCATTCTACGCATGGCTGTGGTTTCTACAGCAGAAGGAACTAGACTAGAATCAGTAAAGGGAAGAGGTGTATGAGACAGGGTCCATGAGAGACCACTTGTCCCCTCCTGGTGTTAGGAGATGGAGCCTTTGGAAGGTGATGAGGTCTTAAGGGTGGAGTCCCCATAAATGGGATTAGTGCCCTTATAAGAAGAGATCAGAGAGCCAAATATCTGTAAACCAAGAAACATACCCTGCTGACTCCCAGAACTATGAGAAGTGTTTGTGGTTTAGGCCTCCAGGCCTTGTTCTAGTAGCCCCAGCTGACAAGTACCAGCAGATGCCGTGGGCTGAACAATTACTATGTGCCTGCTGTCTTGGTCAAGGGTCGGCACTTGATGCCTGCCGATTCCTTGACCCTTCCTGACCTGATCTTCCATTTAAACTGTGCTTAGCCTCTCCTCCTCCCTTCCCCTGCTCTCTGCTTTTCCAAAGCACTTATCACCAACTCTGTGGGTTTTTTAAAAAATTCCTTTGGCCACACTGTGGCATGCGGGATCTTAGTTCCCTGGCCAGGGAGGGAACCCCTGCCCCCTGCAGTGGAAGCACAGAGTCCTAACCACTGGATTGCCAGGGAGATCGCACCAACTCTGTTTTACTGATAAAGTCTGGCCATCGCCTTTCTTCCCTCCCTAACATGGGAGCTTCATTAGCAGGGATTATTTCTTGTATTCGTGTTGTTCACTGCTCTGTCTTCACGCCTAGAATAATTCTTCACACACAGTAGATATTTGAGAAATCTTTGTTGAGTGGGGATTGAATGAATGAATTCTCATCATAACATACGAGGCAGGTCTCCTCTTGTCCCAGTGTTACAGATGAGCGCTCAGCAAAGTTACATTGAAGGACAGGGAAGCCTGGCATGCTGCAGTCCACGGGGTCGAAAGGAGTTGGACACAACTTAACGACTAAACCACAACTGAACAAGATTACGTGCGTGTCCAGGGTCACTCAGCTAATCGCCAGAGGCAGAGCTGGGAGACCGGGGTACCCGACTCTGGGACGCCCTGGCTGGTGCCTCTGTGATCTACTACAGACTTTTCATAGTCCTGGAACTCAGAGAAAGCCATCAGCTTGATAGGAGGCACCGAGGTAAATGCAAGAGGCTGTTCGTGGTTCCGGCTGCCCCAGGCCTGAGAAAGTCAATGTCACAGCACAGACAGATCAAGAAGTCCTCTCTGTTTTCCTGAACCATCTCTTCTATATTAGTTTCCTGTGGCTGCTGCAATAAATAGCCACAAACGTGGTGGCTTAAAAATAGCAAAACTTTGCTTTTGCTGAGTCCTGAAAGCCAGGAGTCCCAAATCAAGGTGTCAGCAGGGTTGGTTCCTTCAGAGGCCGTCAGGGAGGATGTGTTTCATGCCTCTCTCCCAGCTTCTGTGGGCTGTTGGCCATACTTGCATTCCGTGGCTCTGATCTCTGTGACTGTTTTCACATGGCCTCTGACCCCTCTGTCTGCGTCTCAAATCACTCTCTTCTTTTTCTTCAAGAACACCAGTTATTGGTCTAGAGTTTCACCCTAAATCCAGTATGGTGTCATCTTGAGATCCTTAACCTGACTACACCTGCAAAGACCTATTTCCAAATAAGGTCACATTCACAGGCACCAGGAGTTAGGACTTGGACATGTCTTTCGAGGACATATCCTGTTAACAGCATGACATAGCGGTACCATCCAACCATCCATGCTGGCTAGCAAGGGGGGCACTGTCATTGCCCAGCCTGGAGCTAACAGCATGTCATGGGGCTCCCCTCGGTGCTCAGTGCTGCATCAAACGAGCTAGACTTAACGCAAATCAAGACTCTAGTGACGCACCGCCTCACACTGGTCAGAATGGCCATCATTTAAAAGTCTACAAATAACAAATATTGGAGAGGGTGTGGAGGAAAGGAACCCTACTCTGTTGGGAATGTAAGTTGGTGCAGCCACTATGGAGAACAGTATGGAAGTTCCTCAGAAAACTAAAAATAGAATTACCCTAGGATCCCACACCGGAGAAGGCAATGACAACCCACTCCAGTCCTCTTGCCTGGAAAATCCCATGGGTGGAGGAGCCTGGTGGGCTGCAGTCCATGGGGTCGCTGAGAGTTGGACACGACTGAGCGACTTCCCTTTCACTTTTCACTTTCATGCATTGGAGAAGGAAACGGCAACCCACTCCAGTGTTCTTGACTTGCGAATCCCAGGGATGGGGGAGCCTGGTGGGCTGCTGTCCATCCGTGAGTTCACACAGAGTTGGACAAGACTGAAGCGACTTAGCAGCAGCAGCAGAATCCCGCACTCCTACTCTTGGGCGTATCTCCAGACAAAACTACAATTTGAAAAGACACACGCATCTCAGTGTTCATAGCAGCACTAGTCGTAACAGTCAATACATGGAAGCAATCTGAATGCCCATCAACAACTGAAGGATGAAGAAGATGCAGTGCATATATACAATGGACTGTGTGTGTGTGTGCGCGCGCGCGTGTGTGCTTGTGTGTGTGTGTGTGCGCACGTGTGCTTGTGTGTGCATGTGTGCGTGTGTGCGCGTGTGTGTGTGTGTGCACGTGTGTGCTTAGTTGCTTCAGTCATGTCTGACTCTGGGACCCCATGGACTGTAGCCCGCCAGGCCCCTCTGTCCATGGGATTCTCCAGGCAAGAATACTGGAGTGGGGTGCCATGCCTTCCTCCAGGAGATCTTCCCTGCCCAGGGATTGAACCCATGTCTCTTAAGTCTCCTGCATAGGCAGGCACATTCTTTACCACCAGCACCACCTGGGAAGCCCCATGCAATGGAACACTACTCAGCTATCAAAAAGAACGAAAGAATGCCATTTGCAGCAACAAGGATGCAACTAGAGGTGATCATACCAACAGAAGTAAGTCAGAAAGCCAAACACCATATGATATCACTTCCAGGTGGAATCTACAATGCGACAGAAATGACCCTATCTACAAAACAGAAACAGACTCTCAGACACAGAGACCAGGCTCACGGTGGCCACAGGGGAGTGGTTGGGAGACAGACGGAGTTTGGGTGAGCAGATGGAAGCTTTCATATATGGACTGGATAAACAACAAGCTCCTACCACATAGCACAGGGAACCACATTCCGTACCCTATGATAAATCATAATGGAAAAGAATACTGAAAATCATGTATCCCTATGTAACTGAATCACTTCGCTGTACCGCAGAAATTAACACAACACTGTACATCAACCATACTCCAGTTAAAAAAAAAGATGAGCAGGACCCCCATTTCTCGGGACTGACCTCACGTGTGAATCCCTGACTATAGCTCATGAGAAAATGAGAGATCAGAGCTTGACCGGCTAGTGGTAAATAAGCTAAGTTCTGGGGCCTGGAAACCAAAAGAAGCCACCCCAAGGGAGACATTCTGGGGAAGATTTCTCAGATCATGTGGTTTGTGATGTAGCAAGGGAGGGGAGAGGCTGCTTGGAGAAGGCAATTGGCAACCCACTCCAATACTCTTGCCTGGCAAATCCCATGGACGAAGGAGCCTGGTGGGCTGCAGTCCATGGGGTTGCTGGGAGTCGGACATGACTGAGCGACTTCACTTTCAAGTTTCACTTTCCACTTTCATGCATTGGAGAAGGAAATGGCAACCCACTCCAGTGTTCTTGCCTGGAGAATCCCAGGGACCGGGGAGCCTGGTGGGCTGCCGTCTATGGGGTCGCACAGAGTCGGACACGACTGAAGTGACTTAGCTTAGCAAGGGAGGGGTGAGTGGACTCTTCTAGCAGTGACACATGACGGGCATTCCTGGTGACCAAGCAGAAGATAAGACACCTGCACAATCTCTGGGCACAAAGGAGGCTGGCCGGAGTGTCATGAGGGAAGGGCAACGGGATGTGGGGACTCCCCAGGAGGGAGCGGGGCTCATCTGCCCACCAGGCAGACCTCCAGGGAGAGGCAGCGCTGGAGAAGGACTTGGAATGTCAAACAGAGAGATGCAGGGCAGCGTGCGCCGTGACGGCAAAGGGCATGAACAGGAAACAAGGGCGCGTAGAAGCGCTATCCCAGGGCTTTTGTCTCTCTCTGCCTGACTTACTGCACTCAGGAATTGCTTACATGGGGAATCTTTAAAAATGGTACAGATGAACTTCTTTACAAAAAAGAAATAGAGTCACAGATGCAGAAAACAAACTTATGGAGAAAGTGAAAGTCGTTCAGTCGTGTCCAACTCTTTGTGACTCCATGGACTACACGGTCGATGAAATTCTCCAGGCCAGAATACTGGAGTGAGTGGCCTTTCCCTTCTCCAGGGCATCTTCTCAACCCAGGGATCAAACCCAGGTCTCCCACACTGCAGGTGGATTCTTTACCAGCTGAGTCACAAGGGAAATCAAAAACTTCTGGTGACTGGAGGGAAATGGGAGTGCGGAGAGGGATAAATTGGGATATTGGGGTAGACATCTATACACTACTATACATAAAGTAGACAACTAATAAGGACCTACTGGATAGCATAGGAAACTCTCCTCTAAACTCTACTCTAAAACTCAGGAATGACCTATATGGGAAAAAAATCTTAAAAAGAGTGGATACACGTATATGTATAACTGATTTACTTTGCTGTACACCTGAAACTAACATAACATTGTAAATAAACTATACATCAATAAAAATTAAAGGGAAAAAAAGAGAGAGAGAAGGGCAGCAGAAAATGGTCCAGCCGCCCTGGGGAAAGATGGGTAGTGGGGCCAGAGCTGCCAGGCTGTCTTCTTTATGGAGTCATGGATGGCTGGGAGTCAAGGATCAGGGGGGATGACCGGTCCTGTGGTTTAGGAAAGTGGTGCCAGTGGTGGGTAGAGCAGAGAGCAGGAGATGAGGGCTCCCCAGGAGTCTGGCTCTGCACTCCAGTGGGGCTCAGGGGGAGGAGACAAGAACAGAACCCAGAGGGCAGCTGTCAGGACCTTCCGGACTCAGTGTCAAGGGGAGACTTTCAAGTTCTTCCCTCCCAAGTGTCTCCAAAGCTGAGTCAATGCAGAGAAAGCTGCTGGCTGCATTGCATAAGGCTTCTGTATGCTTCCTGCCCCTAAACTAGCCTTTCTCCTCACCCACCTTCCCTTAATTTCTCCAGCGACTGCAAGTACTGAGGAGGTTCAAAGTGGACTATCTGCTCACCCCCCAAGTGGTCCTCCTCCCCACCCCTCGGCTGGAAGACTGAAGCCAGCCTGGGGCCCATGATGTTCCCTCTGTAGACAAGCCTTAGAACAAAATTTAAATCTACACCCTGGTCTAGATTTTTCTATTCCCCACAACACATGCTTCCAGCCAGGCTGGGCTATCCCCAAAACTTTGGAAATCTGATTGTTCTTTTCAGAATATCAGAAAAGTCTGATTTTTTTTGTGTGTGTGTGTGCTTTGAGGTTTGCAGGATCTTAGTTCCCCAACCGGGGATTGAACCTGAGCCCCCAGCAGCAGAAGTGCCAAGTCCTAACCACTGGGCAACCAGGGAACTCCCAGAAAACTGATTCTTAAAGGCCAGGGACAAGCTACAAAGGAGAGTTCCAATATTTCTTGAAAGCTGAAAATGCAATTCTTTCCCCTGCTGAAGACCACAGGCTCAATGAATGCTGCCAGCTGGTAGCAAAAGTCTTCTTGTACCGAATCACTCCCTTTCCAACAATAAAATCGTTAACATTTTCTGTCTAAAATGATGTGCTTTCTTGATGTAAAACCAGCTCAGAAGGATGGAGCATCTTTACCATTCTGCACCCCAGAATTCCCCTTAGAAATCAAATATAATCCTCTTTAAGAAGCTTTAAATAATTTTGAGCTTTCTTATTGACTTATTAAAATGCAGCTTAAAACACGTCTTCAATGCAATCCTTTTACAAGGGTCAGGGATAGAAAATTTGAAGAAATATGATTAGCAGATCAGATGGAAAGACTAAAGTACTCAGCTGCAAGTTTGAGTATTTCAGAGAAAACTTTGGAACCCCTCACCAAGCTGCCCTGGGACAGGATCACTCTCTGCCTGCCTCCCTCCTTTCTCCCCGCAGGTCCAGGCTTCACTAACTTGGTGATGCCCTACGGGTTCTCTGCACAGAAAAATCTGCTGCCACCACCCGACTCGTGTTTCCCCTGCAATGCATCCCCAGGAGCTTCGTCTGTGAGCTTTCCTCTGGTCCTAATGACCGAACTGTCTCAGAAACCCCTTTGTTAAGAGCTTCAAAGGGCTTAGAACATTCTAAGGGTGGTCTTTGATCCCTGGCATCCTCAAGCGATAGGAGCCAGCGGTGTCCTGACTCACTGTGAACCATCCTGTGTCACTGGAGTCCTGCTCTGTCCTGGGATGGATGGAGTCAGAGGTGCAGTTCAGGAATTTTCATGTTTAAGTGAATGAATGGGTGAATAATGAACAAGTGAATCAATGAATCCACAAGGCTTTCCTAAGTGTTTAGCTGCCCAGTAGAAAGGCATACAGGGACTGGCCCGGTGGCGCAGTGGATAGGAATCCACCGGCCAATGCAGGTGACATGGGTTTGATCCCTCATCCGGGAAAATTACACACGCCGTGGAGCAACTAAGTCCATGAACCGCAACCACTGAGCCTGCCCGCCTACACCCCAAGCTCCAAAACAAGAGGCACCGCAAGGAGGAGCCCGAGCAGCACAGCCAGGAGGAGCCCCTGCTCGCCGCGACTAGAGAAAGCCCGTGCCCGGCAATGCAGACCCGGTGTGGCCAAAAAAGAATAAATAAATCAATGTTTTAAAAAAGGAAAGCCACACAGAACGGGGACTAGGAAAAGCTCCACCTTTGGGGGAAGGCTTCCATCGGACCACATGTATCCCCTTCTTAAATCAAAGACATCGATCTTAAAAAATGCACATGAATTCTTGCCTTGAATCAAGCAAGGCTTCTGTAAATGCAAATCCTTGCAAGAGACAAATCCCAATTACGTGACAGAGTTTGTGAGACTTGCAGGGCACCCGCATTACACGTCCAGGGCAGGCGATAGAGACCAGGGTTTGTCAGAAGAGCAGCTGACATCATCGATAGGATGTCTGGCTCCAGAGATCTGAGAGGGTCAGCGCCAGCTCCTGCCACAACTAGGACCCGCGTACCAGCACCAGGGAAGGCTTCTAGGATGCGTCCACGGATTGTTTGATTTCACACATTTAGTTTGGCCTGGAGCAGCCCTCTCTGGAGATCAAAGCAGTCCATCCTAAAGGAAATCAGTCCTGAATATTCATTGGAATGACTGATGCTGAAGCCCCAATACTTTGGCCATCTGATATGAAGAGCCCACTCATTGGAAAACATCCTGATGCTGGGAAAGATGAGGTCAGGAGGAGAAGGGGGCAACAGAGGACGAGATGGGTGGAGAGCATCATCAACTCAATGGTCATGAGTTTGAGCAAACTCTGGGAGATAGTGAAGGACAGGGAAGCCTGATGTGCTGCAGTTCATGGGGTTGCAAAGAATTAGACGCAACTTAGCAACTGAACAACAAGACCTCTCTGGATACAAGAAGTTATCCCGATGGGTGTGCAGTTTGGTGGGTCAGTGAGCAGATGTGGGAGCCATGATTACCTGCCTGGGCTGAAGCCCAAGCTCTGGTACCAGCTGATCAACCTTGAGCAAGTGACTTCACCCCCTGAGGAGTCTGACTCAGTCTCCCCAGTGGTAAAATGGAGATGCCAAATAGTAACTGCCTCCAGGGATTATTATGAGAATCAGAGATGATGCCCATCCAGCATGAATCCTGAAAAGTGACTGGTTTTGTGGGTCCAAACCAGAAAAACCCTGGCCCTTTGATACTGTTTAACCCAATACTGCACAGTACCTGTGATCCCCAAACAGTAAAAGGGGCCATTACTGTTACGCTTGTGTTTACACTGGCCAGCACCATGAACACAGTTATCAAATCTAAGGATGTCCAGGGCAGGTCACATTGGGACACACACTACAGCTTGGTGGTTTCATTTTACAGTAAAGAGTCTTGTAAATAATTTCCTAAGTAACCAGTCCATCTCATCACAGAAACCTCCCTGAGTGAGTGAGTGTCATCACTCAACATAAATTTGCAGACAGGTGAGTGCCAGGCATTGTGCTCGGTGCTGGGGATACTAAATGAGAGACAACATTCTTGCCCCTCCCACCACCACCACCCCCAACCCAAAAGACTTGTAATTTCCTGAAGGATAGAAAGAAAGGAGCAGGTCGTAGGAGCCGTGATAGGGGTCTGCTCAGGTGCTGGGCTCTACTGCTAGATTTAGCAAATAAAAAATACAGGCGTGCACATGTGCTTAGTCATGTCCAGCTCTTTGTGATCCTGTGGACTATAGCCCGCCAGGCTCCTCTGTCCATGGGATTCTTCAGGGAGGAATACTGGAGCGGGTTGCATGTCCTGCTCCAGGGGCTCTTCCTGACTCGGGGGTCGAACCTGTGTCTGTTGCATCTCCTCCATCGGTAGGCAGATTCCTTACCCCTGTGCCATCTGGGAAGCCTCAAAAATGCAGGACACCTAGTTAAATTCGTTTCAGATAAACAATGAATAACTTTTTTGATATAAACGTGTCCCAGATATTTCATGCAGCATACTTATCATTGCACAGGGCATTCTTATTATTCATTGGATATCTGAAATTCAAATTTAACTGGACATCCTATATTCTAGCTGGTGGCCCAAGCCACATAAAAATCCCATTTCACCCTCAGAGGAGGGCCAAAGGCTGTTGTCATCCTCATCAGAAATCATTTTGACTTGAGTGATGACCCCCGGCATATTATCAAGTGACAGGTCCACATACGTCATAGTCCATTTGGGCTGAGATGACAGAATGCCATCACTTGGGCAGCTTAAACAACACGTATCTATTTCTCCCAGTTTTGAAGGCTGGGAAGCCCAAGATCAAGGCCTGGCAGATTGCATGTCTGTTGAGAACCCATTTCTGGCTTCAGACGGCTAACTTTTCATTGTGTCCTCATGTGACAGAAGAGGAGAGGGAGCCACCTGGGGTCCCCATCACAAGGGCACTAATTGCTTTCGTGAGGTCTCGTCCTTCATGAGCAGATCACCTCCCAAAGGCCGCCACTGCCTAACACCATCACCTGGGGGATTAGGTTTCAACATGTGAATTTGGGAAGAGGGGTTTTAACATACGAATATGGGTGCATTCAGTCCACTGCACCGCATCCCGCAGGTGAAAATTACACTACCCTTGAAACAGAACGGTGGCGCCGTTGGTAAAGAATCTGCCTGCCAATGCAGGAGACACAAGAGATGAGGGTTCAGTCCCTGGGTTGGGAAGATCCCCTGGAGGAGGAAATAGCAATCCACTCCAGAATTCTTGCCTGGAAAATTCCATGAACAGAGGGGCCTGGCAGTCTACAGTCCATGGAGTCACAAAGAGTCAGACATGACTGAGCTCACACACACACGCATAAAACAGAATGCCCCTGCACAGAAAGCCTGTTACAGCTGTGTTAGCTAAACCCCAGGGCTGGCCAGGTTTCCCGTCACCAGCCTTCCTGATTATGTTTATAGCACAATGTAAAAATTTCCCTAAGTGGAGGAAGCATGAGATGCCAAGAGGTGACTTTAGAAGTCTGTGCAGGACCTGAAGGCATGGCCCTTGACTTTTGTTGTTCAGCCGCTGAATTGTGTCCAACTCTTTGCAAGCCTGTGGTTTGCAGCACACCAGCTTCCCTGTCCTTCACCATCTCTCAGACTTTGCTCAAACTCATGTCCATTGAGTCGGTGATGCCATCCAACCATCTCATCCTCTGTCATCCCCTTCTCCTCCCGCCTTCAATCTTTCCCAGCATCAGGATCTTTTCCAATGAGTGGGCTCTTCACATCAGGTGGCCAAAGTATTAGAGCTTCAGGATCAGTCTTTCCAGTGAGTATTCGGGGTTGATTTCTTTTAGGATGGACTGGTTTGATCTCCGTGCTGTCCAAGGGACTCTCAAGAGTCTTCTCCAACGCCACGGTTCAAAAGCATCAGTTCTTTGGCACTCAGCCTTCTTTATGGTCCAACTCTCACGTGACTCCTGGAAAAACCATAGATTTGACTATACAGACCTTTGTTGGCAAAGTGATGTCTCTGCTTTTGAATATGCTGTCTAGGTTGGTCATAGCTCTTATGGACTTGGGGCCCATAAAAAAGATAGAAAGGAGGGGTTGGGCCTCACCTCAGGGGCCAGGAAGCCCCTCGGGCAGACTGGATGCTCCTGACAGTGCCGATTTCTGCCCTGGGGCTCTGTTACCAGCCTGGCCTCAGAATTCCAGGGAGCTGGGTTCGTAGCCACATCCTCCAGATCACCTTGTGAGACCTCCCTAATGTCTGCCTCTTGTCCAGTGTTATTTCCTGGCAGGTTTTGGGTGACAGTCGCCGAGGCCAAATCCTTCAAGGCCCATGGCTTTCCTAACCAAGAGAGCACTCTGACTGCTTCCCAGACACTCCGAGTTGTGCACACAAGGCCGACTCCTTTATCAGGTCCTAGGGCGCCGTGACCAGGGTTCGTGGGACTTTGATGTCTCTTCCAAGCAGAAGGAAAAAGTAAACATATCTGTTTGTAAAATATAATTTTTAATCTAAAATACTTGGGCTCATGAAGACAAAAGTACCCAGAGCCCGTGACCACGTACGACCCAGTTTGTATGCCTGTGGTCACTCACAGAATGCTCAAAGCATTGGACTCGCTTGGGAAAGGGCCCAGATTTCTTTCTCAAGCAGGAATAAGTGAGGGGACTTCCCTGGGGGTCCTGTGGTTAAGAAACTGCCTTGCAATGTGGTGCACGTGCGTTCAGTCCCTGATCAGGGAACTAAGATCCCACGTGCCTCAGGGCAACTAAACCTGTGCGCGACAGCTAGAGAAAGTCCACAGGCCCCAGCAAAGACCCAGCACAGTGAAAAAAAATAAAAAGGAATAAGCAGCCAGATTTCAGGGTACTGCTGCCCAAGAGGCAACACACATCGAGCAGGAAGAACACAGAGATGGAAGGGGACTGGGCTCCACCCCTGCCCGCGACAGTGACCGCCACTCACATGCCGAGGGAGGGTCGGCAGTTAGGCTCTGCGGTCATTTTGACCTGGGCTCTCATCCCACCTCCATTGCTGACCAGCTCGGGGCCTGGAATAGGGAGCGTTCTTACTGAACCTCAGCTCCCTCATCTGTAAAATGGGGAGATCAAGAGACCACACCTTTCAGGGCTGCTGTTAACGACTGGGGAGAGACTCTCTGCAAGGCCTCAGAATCAGGCTGGGCACTTAGAAAATGCTCGGCAAATGATGCCTGTTACCACCATAATATTACTACTGCACACTGAGACGTCTTTGAAAAAAATCTCTTTAAAAACAAGGGAGGACGTCCCTGGTGGTCCAGTGGTGAAGACTCTGAGCTTCCACTGCAGGGGTGCGAGTGCAATCCCTGGTCAAGGAAGGTAGGCTTCCACATGCTACAAGACGTGGTCAAAAAGTTAAAAAAAATAAAGGTGGAGCAACTGGTAGAATCTGAATAAGGCTGGTGGATGGAACCAGTGTCAGTTCCCCGGCTGTGATATTTCATTAGTTATTTAAGATGCCACCACTGAGGGAAGCTGGGTGAAGGGTGCTAGGGGCCTCTATGTATTGTTTTTGCAAACTTCCTTGGAGTCTATAATTATTTCAAAATTAAAAGTTAAAAAAAAAAAAAGATGAAGCCAAGGAGATCCCCCTCACGAAAGAGAACGTCGATGCCAATAAAGGGTCAATGGACTTTGCAAATAACTCATTTTCTGGGAAACACGGATGCGCCCATGTGTCCCCGCACGTCCTCCCCCCACCCCCGGCCCCGTTCAGCTGCTGTGGTATTTTCCTTCATTATGCCAGCGCCTCAGAAGTAAACCTCTCTAATTTTCTACACCGCAGCTATTTATTTAAATGCTAACTCGCATTATGAAGTGATAATCCACACGCGCAGGAGATAATTTATGAAGCATTTAAATTAAGAGGAGCAGCTAATTGAGAGCATGTGTCTTATAAGCCTTGCTAACACCAGAAAACTACAAATTAGGGAGGATGCAAGATATTTCTAGCTTGCTTTTATCTTCTCTTGGAAGGCGCTTGGAGGAAAAAGGCTTCCGGGACTGCACTTGCTGGCCCCACAGCCCTCTGGTGGGGGGCGTCCCTGCCCTGGCACTCTCGGGCTGTACAGAGACCACCTTCTCCCCAGGCAGGGTCTGCATTTTCCCCACCACCCTTTTGCTAACAAGGGAGCTTTCTTTTTTTTTCCTTTGAAGCTTCTCCGCTGGATTACAAAGATGCAAAGTGGCAAAGACTGGTATTTACTAGGCATTTACGCCTGATTGGAGAAAGCGAGGAAATTTGGGGAAGGGGAAAATCCAAAGAAAATAGGATGTGTTTTATAATTATTTCAGTTCTTTCATTTTAAAAAGGACTGCCTGGGTTTGTGCACAGTGGCTGAGAGTTCAACTGGGGCAGAGAGGCACTGTGTGTGCAGGCGTGTTCCTTCACTTTCCCCACGTGAGCACCTACTATGTGAAAGGGTCTCCCCTGGTGGTTCAGTGGTAAAAAATCCATCTGCCAGTGCGAGAGACACAGGTTCGATCCTGGGTTGGAAATCCTCTGGAGTAGGAAATGGCAACCCACTCCAGTATTCTTACCTGGAAAAACCCCATGGACAGAGGAGCCTGGCGGGTTACAGTCCGTTGGGTCACAAAGAGTCGGACTCAGTGACTAAACAACAATTACTCTGTGAAAGACACTAGGGGAAGAGCCACGGGTGAAAGAGACATCCTAGTTCCTGGCCACGTGATGTTTCCATTCTAACCAGAAAGGCAGATATGACAGGATAAAGTGATTAATCACCCTGTGCAGGTGTTGAGGGGAAGGGTCGCTGTGCCCTGGTCCAGGGTGGTCAGGGAAGGCTTCCTGGGAGAAAGACATTTGAGTTGGGACCTGAAGGGTGAGGAATAGCCGGGCGAGAATGAACTTAGCAAGGGCAGGAACTGGTGGGGAAGGGGACATAAGACTCCCAGTGTCCCCTGTCGCAAGGAGGCATGACCTGAAATATGTAGAGCTGATCTTACTAAGTGAAGTAAGTCAGACACCATGTGATATCACTTATATGTGGGATCTTAAAAATGATACAAATGAACTTATTTACAAAATATACAGTTAGGGAATTCGGGGTGGACATGTACATACTGCTATATTTAAAAAGGGTAATTTACAAGGACCTACTGTATAGCATAGGGTGTCCAGCGTTATGTGGCAGCCCGGATGGGAGGGGAGTCTGGAGGAGAATGGATACATGTGTATGTATGTCAGGGTCCCTTTGCTGTTCACCTGCAGCTATCACAACATCGTTCATCGACTATACTCCAATACAAACTAAAAAGTCTTTAAAAATAGATACAGACTCACACACACAGAAAACAAACTTATGGTTACCAAAAGGCAAGAGGGTGGAGAGGGATAAACTGAATTTGGGCTTAACAGGTGAACACCACTGTATATTAAATAGAGAAGCAAGGTCCTATTGTATAGCACAGGGAATTATATTCAATATCTGTAATAACGTATAATGGAAAAGAATCTGAAAAAGAATCTATGTAAATAAAAAATATGTATATAAATATATATGTAAAGATATAAATCTGAATCACTTTGAAACACTATGGATCAACTACACTTCAGTTTAAAAATGCTAATGTTTGGGTCCCAGCCCTAAATATTCTGCAATCAAAGAATCTTTGTAACCTAAGTTACAATCCCCTTACTTGTGGGTTTTGCAAATTCAAATAGTATTCATATCAGATATTCACAGATCAAGGCAAATATGAATGTTCTTTTTTTTAATGTAAAAGCTGATTCTACAGATTTTTTTACTGAGTATAATTGATTTACAACGTTGTGTTAATTACTGCTGTACAGCAAAGTGATTCAGTTATACACATAATCTTTTAAAAAATACATTCTTTTTCATTATGGTTTATTTCAGGATATTGAATATCGTTCCTTGTGCTATACAGTAGGGCTTGAATAATAGCTTGCCTCTGCTAATCCCAAACTCCTATTCTATCCCTCCTCAGCCCTCACCCCTTGGCAAGCACCAGTCCGTTCTCTATGTCTGTGATTCTGTTTGTTTCGTAGACAGGTTTACTTGTCAGACAGGAAGGTTCTGAGGTTTCTGCGGACAATTCCTCCTGCCCAGTTCATTTGGTGCCTCTTTTTGAGTCAATATTTTTTTCTTTCATTTTTATGTTGCCTCATGCCTTCACCCAGTTCACCCTGTTTGTTTCTAAAAACTAATTGCTCCCATAAAGTGCCAGGATCAGTGGTTAGAGAAGCTGTCTGTTCTGTTCTAGGGCCCAGAGGCAGGATTTGACAAAACTGGGGCGCTTTTTAGAAAGTCCATTATCGGTAGTCTATAACGTAGTTCTTGCTTATTGTAGAAATCCAATGATCAGATGTGTATAAAGCCAAGGTAAACAGTCTTCTTGCCTACATCCCACCCACTCAAGACTCCAGGTTAACAGCTGGGTGTGTCCTTCTAGGACTTTCTCACTTAAACATATGCACATATGTCAACATTTATACAAAGAGAGGGATTTTGCCCTATATCAGTGGGATTTGCAAGGTGCCTCTCTCCCTCCAGCACAGCTTATAGGTATAACTTTTGCTTCGTGTCTGACTCTTTGTGACTCCATGGACTGTAGCTCACCAGACTCCTCTGTCCATGGGATTTTCCAGGCAAGAATACCAGAGTGGGTTGCCACCTCCTCCTCCAGGGGATTGGAACTGAAACCTCAGTTCCGCCTGTTCCTGTGCTGTTAACCTGGGTAAGCCACTGAACCTTTCCAAGCCTCAGTTTCCTCATCTGCAAAATGGGGGACATCAAGAGAGCTCATGGGAAAACATCCACAGAGACTGAGCTTGGGGCCCAGCCCCAGGGCACACATTCAGTTAACGGCAGCTGTCCATATCCTATCTGTTGACCAGAAAAGTAACACATTTTCTTTCAACATGAAATTATAAAATGTGTGTGAAGGTTTTAGGTACCATTTACTGACATAGGTACCATTTCCTGATAGCCCAGCTGGAAAAGAATCCGCCTGCAATGCAGGAGACCCTGGTTTGATTCCTGGGTCAGGAAGATCCGCTGGAGAAGGGATAGGCTACCCACTCGAGTATTCTTGGGCTTCCCTTGTAGCTCAGCTGGTAAAGAATCTGCCTACAACGTGGGAGACCTGGGTTCTATCCCTGGGTTGGGAAGATCCCCTAGAGAAGGTAACAGCTACCTACTCCAGCATTCTGGCCTGAAGAATTCCATGGACTGTTTGGTCCATGGGGTCCCAAAGAGTTGGACACAACTGAGCGGCTTTCACCTTCACTTTTCCTTACAAACACCTGACAGTTTCTCTTGTTAATAGATAAAACCGTCTTCCATATGGAGATGTTACCTGTGAGCAGGTTTTATTTGGATTTAGGTCAATCCACCTCTTTCCATGATTCCCATCTCAGCCCCTCTGCCCAATGCCATCCCCCACTGCTGCCAAAATTAGGAAGTCCCACCGTTAGGGATTCCTAGCTCAGGGCCCCTTGGAGTAGAATTCACTCCGTGCATCTAGATGCTTGTGCATCCAAGGCTAAGTTCATGCCCTTTGAGGCCAAGCCAGGTAAGGTTTTGCCTCTTCCCATAGGCAGGTCACAGGGACACATCTGTCCTCAGGCTGACTTCACGTTTCCCTCCAGGGATCACATTTCACATTTCTGTCTGCCGCCAGTCACAGCGACCCCTCCCTCCTTCTTGCATCATCAGACTGGTGCCCCCTTCGCTCCCGTGTCACTGGGGCTCTTCCACTGAGGCCAGGCCCACTCTTCTCCTGGGAGTAACCTCCAGCATGTGGGGGATGCCTGAGAAATCCGCCTTCTTCGGGTTACCCAGGTGGGCGGCCCAGGTGGACACAGCCTCCAACCTCACCCAGCAACCCGTTCCAGTTTCCCACTGTGAAGATGGGCCTGGGTCTTTGTGCAGCACTGGAAACGCCTAGCACCTAGTGGGTGCCCAGAAACTCACAGTGTGTTCCACATTTTTGAACACCTGTTCTTTTTTATTGGAGTATAAAACCTGAAGCTCCAATACTTTGGCCACCTCATGCGAAGAGCTGACTCGTTGGAAAAGACTCTGATGATGCGCAAGATTGAGGGCAAAAGGAGAAGGGGAATGACAGAGGATGAGATGGTTGGATGGCATCACTGACTCAATGGACATGAGTCTGAGCAAACTCTGGGAGATGGTGAAGGACAGGGAAGCCTGGCGTGCTGCAGTCCATGGGGTCACAAAGAGTTGGACACGACTTAGCGACTAAACAACAATAATTGCTTTACAATGTTGGGTTAGTTTCTGCTGTGCAACAAAGTGAATCACCTGTGTGTATACATATTTCTGCCCAGTCGAGCCTCCCTCCTGCCTCCCCCCGCCTCCACCCCACCCCTCAACCGAGCTGAGCTCCTTATGCCATCCAGCAGCTTCCCACCAGCTATCTAATTTCACGCGTGGCGGCATATGCATGTCAGTGCCACTCTCCTGATTCACCCCACCCTCCTTGGGCACTGTTCTGTGTCTTCCTGTCCAGCAGAGGGCTGGCTAGCAGGTTGAGGGAGGGGATGGTGAAGTCGGGGAATACGAAAGAAGCATATAAGCAGTCTGTGCATGGAAAAGGCAGCTGCCCTGGAGCGGGATGGAAGGTGGTACTCAGATGATGCGTGCCCAAGAGCCAGCGGCCAGTCCTCGAGCAAGGCCATCTGCAGCGGCTGTGACCTCTCTAAATGTGAAGACCATGTGGCCCAGCAACTGCTCGGTTAAGTTTTAACCTACAGAAGACTTCCCTGGTGGTCCAGTGGTTAAGAATCTGCCTGCTAATCCAGGGGATATGGGTTCGATCCCTGGTTGGGGAAGATTCCACGTGCCACAGAGCAACTAAGCCCGTGTGCCACAACCACTGAGCCTGCACTGGAGAGCCTGAGAGTTGCAGCTTCTGAAGCCTGACTGCGCTGGAGCCCATGGTCCACAACAAGAGAAGCCGCTGCAACGTGAAGCCCGTATTCCACAACCAGGGAAAGCCTGGGAGCAGCAATGAGGATCCAGTGAAGCCAAAAATAAATACATATATATTTTTAATTTAACCTACAGAAATACTTGCACTTAGTTCAAACGTGGTCTTGCAGTGTGATCTGATAATGTTGGAAACCTCAACAGGATGGCGGGGGATCCAGGGCTGATGTAGGGTGCAGATCTGACGGTCCATCCATGGAACGAGATGCTAAGCTTTGAAAAAGGAGGAAGTGGTACACCCAGTGCTATGGAAAGATGTCCCACTTCTGATGGAGATGAAAAGAAAACCCACTGGTGGGAAAGCCAAACAAACCAACAGGAACGCTTGCATGCACTTGAACGTTTTCTGGAGTAACTCAGAAGACATGCCCCGCAGAGATCACTCCCAGGGAATGGGGCTGGGTTTCTTCTCCTTGTCCCAGGGGAACCCACTCCTCTCCTGTTGCGCCAAGACTGAGGTTTGTATCCAACTGCTGTTGCTGCTAAGTCGCTTCAGTCATGTCCGCCTCTGTGCGACCCCATAGACGGCAGCCCACCAGTCTCCCCCGTCCCTGGGAGTCTCCAGGCAAGAACACTGGAGTGGGTTGCCATTTCCTTCTCCAGTGCATGAAAGTGAAAAGTGAAAGGGAAGTCGCTTAGTCATCTCCGACTCTTCTCGACCCCATGGACTGCAGCCTACCAGGCTCCTCTGTCCACGCGATTTGCCAGGCAAGAGGACTGGAGTGGGGTGCCATTACTGTCTCCTGCCAAGGCCACACAGACTAGAACAACTGGCTCCCTCCGGGACCAGAGACTCTGGCTGTGTGACAGTGACTGATCGCTACCTCTCCGAGCCTCTTTCTTCAATAAATAGATGTCAGGTGCCTACCATGGGCCAGGGACCACAGAGTCCTCTCTGGGTTTCCCTGATCCCTCCTCCTTAACATTTGGAGAGAAAACCAGGAGGACCCTCGGGGCTTTTAAAAAATGCTTCTTGCTTTCTCAAGGACGTCGGCTCCAGAGCAGAGACGGGGGAAATTGCAGGCGCTGTGACTGGGCTGAAGCGGTGCCACCAGGTCCACGCAGGAAGCCTGCCTCTTTAACAAAGCATGGCCGACACCACCGGTAATTGCCTTGTTACGGCCATCGGTGTCATCGTTCACCAGCAGGTCCGGGGAAGGGCCCCGGGGAGCAGTTCTACCTTTGCTAAACCAATAGCCCCCATGACAACCTCCTGCAGTCTTCCCTTTGCTGTCCCCGCAGAATAAATCCTCCGGTGCTCTTTGCTGAATGATCATGAAGACATGATTAAAGCTCCAGATTTATAGCTTCCCTGGGCTTGAGAAATCAAGCTGCTCCCGCTGCTAGGGCTGCCCCCCTCAGCTGCTGGGGACTGGTGAGTGGCAAAATGGAAGTGGTCCCCGAGCCAGAGGCAAGGCCGCCGAGGCAGATGCAATTAACACGTTAGCCGAATAGTAGCAGCGGCACAAATGGGATGGGCCATGGGGTCTCTAACTCCGAAAGCACGGCCTGAACCAAACCACACATCTTCTGGATTTTGTCTGACTCGGAAGCACCTGGCTCTTCACTCAGCCTTGGCTCACCTGTGCTATCTATAAGCATCCTCCTCACATAGTCACTTTTTAAGCGTCACCCTTGAAAAGTGTGTGTGGCCTGTTCCTCTTGGAAGAACATGTCTGATCGGGAGTGAAGATTTCTACAGCTATCAGAGCACACGTGTCAGGGTATCACTGCTACCAGAGGCCATCACTCAGTGCTATCATGTGCCAGGCATGAGGCTGAGCATTTTATGTTAAAGAACCTTCATTTTTTTCCTATTTAAAAAAAATTTACTGGAGTATAGTTGATTTACAATGTTGTGTTAGTTTCTGCTAACAAAGTGAATCAGTTATCCATAGACATTTATCCACTCTTCTTAGACTCTTTTCCCACATAGGCCATTACAGAGTACTGAGTAGAGTTTCCTGTGCTATACAGTAGCTCCTTATTCAGTCGCTCAGTCATGTCCAACTCTTTTCAGCCCCGTGGACTGCAGCACGCCAGCCTTCCCTGTCCGTCACCAACTCCCAGAGCTTACTTAAACTCATGTCCATCAAGTTGGTGATGCCATCCAACCATCTCATCCTCTGTCATCCCCTTCTCCTCCCGCCTTCAATCTTTCCCACCATCAGGGTCTTTTCAAATGAGTCAGCTCTTCACATCAGGTGGCTGAAGTATTGGAGTTTCATCTTCAGCATCAGTCCTTCCAATGAATATTTTGGACTGATTTCCTTTAGGATGGACTGGTTGGATCTCCTTGCAGTCCAAGGGACTCTCAAGAGTCTTCTCCAACACCACAGCTCAAAAGCATCAATTCTGCGGAGCTCAGCTTTCTTTATAGTCCAACTGTCACATCCATACGTGACTACTGGAAAAACCATAGCTTTGACTATACAGACCTTTGTTGGCAAAGTAATGTCTCTGCTTTTTAATATGCTGTCTAGGTTGGTCATAGGTTTTCTTCCAAGGAGCAAGCATCTTTTAATTTCATGCCTGCAGTCACCATCTGCAGTGATTTTGGAGTCCAAAAAAATAAAAAATAAAAATGAAATAAGGTCCTTATTACTATCTACTTCATATATTTGAATTGTGGTCCTGGAGAAGACTCTTGAGAGTCCCTTGGACTACAAGGAGATCAAACCAATCAATCATAAAGGAAATCAATCCTGAATATTCATTGGAAGGACTGAGGCTGAAGCTGAAGTTCCAATAGCTTGGCCACCTGATGCAAAGAGCCCACTCACTGGAAAAGACCCTGATGAAGGGAAATATTTCAGGCAAAAGGAGAAAGGGTAGACTGAGGATGAGATGGTTAGATAGCATCACCAACTTAATGAACATGAGTTTGAGCAAACTCTGGGAGATAGCGAAGGACAGGGAAGCCTGGTGGGCTGCAGTCCATGAGGTCACAAAGAGTCGGACATGACTTCAAATGAACAACAGTGTGTATATGTCTATCTCATATATTTTTAAATTAAAAAGAATTTTTTAACTGAAAGTCACATAATATAAAACTGACTGCTTTAAAGTGTAAAATTTGTGGCATTTCGTACATTCACCATGTTCTACAGCCATTGCCTCTGTGGAGCACCGAAACCTTCTCATCACCCAAGAGAAGATCAGCACCCTTCAGCACTCACTGCCCCCATCTCCTCAGCCCCAGGCACCTGCTAATCTACTTTTAGCCTCTATGGATTGATCTATTCTAGAGATTTCATATAAATGGAATCATACAATATGTGCCCTTTTGTGTCTGGTTTCTTTCACTTAGCATCATGTTTCTGAGGTTCATCCACCTCAGGTGTCAGGATTTCCTCATGTGCACGGTTGTATAATATTCCATTGTCTGGAGAGACTACATGTTCTTCATCCCTTCAACCATCAATGGATGGTCATGATTTTAAAGTGGGTGCTGTCATCATTTCCATTTTACAGAGGAGGAAACGGGGGTGTTTGAAAGGTCAAGCTGCTTACCCGAGGCCCCCAAACTCACGAAGTGAAGGAGCCCAGGTGTGGCCAGGCAGTCGGACCACTGAGCTGGCCAAGAACCAGGAGAGGAATCAGGCCAAGAGCAGGGGCAGGGGGAGAAACACAGGAGACAGGACATGGTGAGTTTTCTGCAGCAGAAAAGCTCTTCAGGTAACCTTGAAGGGGGTGGTCAGGAGCGTCCCTGGCAGGCTCAGTGGTCAGGAATCCGCCTGCCAACGCAGGAGCCACGGGTTCTATCCCCGATCTGGGAGGATCCCACACGCCTGGGATCAATTAAGTCAATGTGCCACAACTATTGACCCTGCGCTCTAGACCCTGGAAGCCCACGTGCCTCAGCTAGTGAAGCCCGTGCTGAGAGTCCTTGCTTTGCAACATGAGAAGCCACTGCAATGAGAAGACCCCCGCACTGCGACTAGAGGAAAACTCACACGCAGCAACAAAGACCCAGCACAGCCAAAAATAAATAAATAAATAAAAATTAAAAACGTGATAAATAAAGGAGTTGGTCAGTAACTGTACAGTTTATGAAGTCTTACAGGGTATTTGGCGCAATGTACTGAATGATATTTTAAGACCGGGATGATCAAGAGTAGTTTCTTAATGTCTCCAGCACACACACACACACACACACACACACACACAACCATCCATCCGTCCGTCCAGGCTGGACTGGATGCAGGGGGATAAATTACACAATTCCAGGGTGTAAGCTAAGCTGCTACTGAGAACACAAGTCACAGTTTACCTGATTATCTTTCCATTTTTACCCCCAAGGCAAGTTTTCTTCCAGGATCTGGTCTGGTTATCAAATCTGTGAGTGTCTTCACCCCTGGTTGTGCTTGGGGGAAAGAGTGTGACTTCAAAAGGGCTCAATCATTTCATGACTTTGTTCCCAATACTTTTATCTCCTTGTACACATCTCCATTCTTTTTCAGCAATAGCCTACTTGGAAAAGCAGCTTCTAGGTATCGTGAAAGACATAACCCAAAGAAGGCTTCCTCTCTGAATTTTCCGCAGTGTCTGTCTACATTTGCGCTGCCAAAGACGACAGCCACTAGTCACAAATGCTATTTAGGTTTATTTATTAAAAAAAAAAAACTTTTTATTTTATATTAGAGTACCCTGGAGAAGGAAAGGGCAACCCACTCCAGTGTTCTTGCCTGGGAGATCCTATGGACAGAGAAGCCTGGTGGGCTATAGTCCATGGGGTCACAGAGAGTCAGACACAACTCCTCGACTAAACAGCAATGACAGCCGATTAGCTATGATAGTTTCAGGTGAACAGCAAAGGGACTCAGGGATGCATACACAAATATCAAGTCTCCCCTGCAAACTCCTCTCCCATCCAGGCTGCCACAGAATGCTGAGCAGAGTTCCATGTGCTGCTATACAGTAAGTCCTTGTTGGTTATCCATTTTAACTTAGGTTTTTGGAAACAATTGCAAATGTAGTCTTTGGTTGCACGAGCCAGATCTCAAGTGCTCAGTGTGCCCCTGAGATGGCGGTGATGCTGTCAGATGGAGCAGAAACAGGTGGCTTCCATCACCGAAGAAATCTCCATGAAGAGGGTTGTGCTGGTCTACACAGTGCCAGATCACCGGGCAATGGTCTCCATGTCACTCTGACCTGTGTAGACCTGACCTTCGAAAGGAAATACACGTTTTCTTTATCGGAGTCATGATTATTGATAGGATACTACTTTGCTTCCGAGGGAAGGGGAAGTGGATAGATTACACAGGGCTGGGAAGATTCAGCCCAGATGCCCCCACGTGGAGGAAAGGAGGTGGGCAAGTCGGGATCCGCTGAGCTATCCATGCCCCCCCTGCCAGGTACAAGCAGGTGGAGAGGCCTGCTGATAAGGAAGACATCAAATCCCCAGAAAAGTGGCAGCAGCTATAAACACCACTTGGAGCATTGCAGGCCCGCTGAGGGCCCAGCCCGCACGAACATGTCTGGCTCCAGGACTATGGGATCCTTCTTGACGTTCTGATTTAAGGCCTGGCAGGGTTTTCACTGCAGCGTCCCCCGATCTCACATGCGCAGCGAGGCCCCGCTCTGAGTCGGAAGGAGACCCACAGCTCAAGCCCAATGCTTCTCTGCTGCTCTGAGCTGCCGAGAAAATGGGCCCATAAAACACGACGAGGAAGGCAAGGGCCTCAGGAAGGAAGGGACCGGGGCTGTTAGGCTCCTAACTGTGCCGGGGAGAGCTGGGCCTGGGGACCCCGGAGGCCGGGCTCGTGACATTGGATGCGCAGACGAGTTTAAGGAAGGGAACAGAAGGATGTTCTTGGAGCTGGGGTTACCCGAGGTGGACTCCAAAGACAAACATGCCCACTTCTTTATGCTCCTTCCCTGTGTTCGCATTTCCCTTCCCTTCCTCTCTCTGCTTCCCTGGGAGCAGGCGGCAGCCGTTTGTTTTCGCCTGCCAGTGGAGGCTTGAAATATTACAAAGGTGGCGTGTGGAACGCTCCCCGCGGCCCTGGCCCGATGGCACGCGCGCAGACATAAAAAGCAAATACCATCAGTAACCCGTCGCCAGAAACCCAGCAACAAGCCGAGAGTTTTTCTCCCTGCCGGGGCTGTTAGCGGCGACGTATTTCTCCCTGCACTAAGCACCAGCTTTCCCAAGGCTGCATTACAATGATTTATAAACCCCATTTCTGGGGAAAACGAATAGATCAAAGCGAGGAGAAAGAAAGGGAGACATGAGCAGCTGGAGGAAGATATTGAAGCATGAAACAAAAACACAAATGAAAAACTAGGCGGTGACACAACTGAGCAATTCCTCGCGGCACTCGTATCAGAGAGAAATAATAGCAAAATCTTGATTTTAATCCTTTCTTTCCCTTTGATGCGATGCGGCCTCCTGTCGGTTACTGGGGTCCTGAGCCACTGGAGGGCCTGTGCGGGAAGAGGCTGCCCAGCGTCGCAGTGGGCAGAGAGCTCTGCCAGGGGATGCTCTGATCTCAGCTACACCCTCGCCTCCCTCACCTTCAGGGGGAGATTGTCCCAGGGGCTCGGTTGGCTCCTGAGTAAACAGAGGGCTGCCCTTTGTGGCAGGGCATGGCATGTGGTCAGGGCATGACCTCTTTAAGATCTCCAGCAGCCTCTTCCAATCCGCTGTTGCCTAGACCAGACAGTTTCTTTGACCTGCTGTCGTCCCAGGATGACCAGAGGGAGCAGACAGACCCGACGTCTGACGTGGCAGCAGGGCCACTGTGATGGACGCCCATCTGGAAATCTCAGCTAGGCTTTGCTTCTGAGCTCCCGGCCATCCATGTGCAGGAGAGACGTGGAGTCAGCTGAGGATGGGGCATGGCCAGGCACAGGCGTACGTGCTGGGCAAAGCGCAGGAGACGTCAGGGTGGGGGTGAAGCCAGGCTGGCTGGAGGAGGTGCCCTTGGAAATGTGTCTTGAAGGAAGGACAGCCGCTACTGTGGACAGGTTCTGTCCCCAGTCATCCGCCCGGGGCAGCCTTCCTGGCCCCTGTCCAGCTGTTTGCCACAAGAAATGCACGTTTTTACTTAATCCTTTATGGTCTGTTTTTCCTCCATTAAAATTGTCATGAGTGAGGCACGTGGTCTCTCTCATCCACCGTCATCTCCCTAGAGCCTAGACTGGTGCCTGACACATAGTAGGTGCTTCATAAAAAGGCAGTGAATGGGACGTTCCTGGTGAACGTAATTCAGTAATTCAGGGGGCTCGGGTTTGATCCCTGGTTGGGGAAGTAAGATCCTGCATGCCCTGCAGTGCAGCCAAAAAAAAAGAGAGGGAGACAGTGTGTGAATGAATGAATGAATGAATGAATGAGTGTACAAACGAATGGACGGGTGGTTAAGTGTGTGAATGAATGAATGAGTGTATGTATGAATGAATGAATGAGTGAGTGCATGAATGAGTGTTTGAATGAATGAATAGGAATGAGCGAATGAGTGAGTGTATGAATTAATGAGTATGAATAAATGCGTGAGTGGATGAATGTATCGGCAGTCACTTTCTCATTCAGTCCCCACAGCAATGCTCCCGGGTATGTATGATTATCCCCATTTTTACAGATGGGAAAACCAAGAGCGGTTATGTAATTTGTTCAAGGGCACACAGCTCGTAGGTGGCTGGGGCAGGATGAGAGCTGGGGTCTGTGGACCCAAAGCTCACACACTGGCCACCACATTCCGTGACCTCCCCAAACCCTCAAGTTAGAACTTCATGCCTTACACTGACAAGGTGGTCTTGTTGGGAACTGAGTGGGGGAAGATTACGGAGGATTTGTCCTTATTTTTCAGGTGAGAAGCCCTCGCAAAGTACTAACGGGCTCTGCTGCAGTGACAGAGGACATTGCCAGGGGCCAGATTCCATCCATCCCTGAGGAGGCCTAAGCAAGGTCCAGAGTGGGTCTGCAAGTAGAATAAGAAGGCTGCCCCTCCTGTGTGAGATACGGCAGCAGTTCTTCCCACAGGCTAATTTATCCACTTCTCTTTCAAAGGCCGACGCGATGAAATGAAGCCTACACAGGACCGTAACCAGAGGATACTGTGCGTGACGTGTCATGACGTTTGGGGTCCTCACGGCCCTTGGGTGCTCTAAGTGACCAAGCACCTCTGATTGAAGGGGGCTTTGAAAGAGGGACCTTGGTGTGTGACTCGGGTGGGGAGAACTGCCTTCAGCCAGGGGTTGGTTGAGGTCAACAGGTTGTCCTTGAGTCCTGCAGTACGTGGCCAGTCCACCCTGCAGCCTGGACCGTCCGTGACTCGCCTGCCTTGTCAGCTCAACGGTGAGGGTAGCACTGGCCCTGGGTACACCTGTGGGCATGTCCACTCGCCTAAAAAGCCAATGTCAGGACTCCCCTGATGGCCCAGTGGTTCAGAATCCACCTGCCAAGGCAGGGGACACAGGCTCGATCCCTGGTCCGGGAAGATCCCACGTGCTGTGGGGCAACTAAGCTCAAAGAGCCACAGCTACTGAGCCCAGGCGCCTACAGCCTGTTACCGCAGGGAGACGCCCTCACACCGCAGCTGGAGTAGCCCCTGTGCGCCGCAACTAACGAAAGCCCCCACGCAGCAACAGAGACCCAGCACAGCCAAACACCAGTAAGAAACTAAGCAAATAAATAAATACCTTATGTATAAAAAACCCCAGTGTGTCCGTCGCAAAATTAAGAGCACTTATTTGCTTTTCCAATGGAGTCTTCACTTCTATCAACAGAAAAGGATTCACCACCCCATTCCTTTCTAAAGGGTGCTGTATCACATTATCCCACCCAATCGGTAAAAAGAAAAAAAGGTGATTTGGGAGCAGCTTCTCCAGAACATAGCTGCCAGGAGGGTATGTGGAGACACTGATTCTACCATCTGTTCCCTTCCATTGCAGGCAGCAAAAACCCCAGGAATATCTGAATACTTCTGATGGAAAAATAAGCTTAGTTCCACTTTGCTCATGTTGGTTAGAAAAACCAAAGTTTCACCCTCAAAGTTGAAAGCAAGCAAACTGTCTCACACTGGTTGTTTAATATTTTAGAGAGCACTCGAGCTCCTGGCATGACAAGTTACTGTGTTTTCTGCCTGATCTGATTTTTAAATAGACGAGTTACAAACCTCCTGAAAATTGGAGTTTATAATTGAAATATTGATAAACTCTTTCCTGTAAAGAAGCTAGTAGATACTGCAGTAATAACTAGGAAACAGGCAAAAAATAATAAGAATGCTTTTCTCTGCTTAGCCAAGAAATACAGTGGCAGAGTTTATTGCTTACAAAACACAGCTGCCTTTCCTCAAATTGGATAGGAAAAAAATGAACCCTGATAAATTATGATGCCCCTAAATTCCAAAGATTGTACATCAATAATTGGGGGAGGCCACCAACATCTTTCTGGGCAGCCTACTTATTAGGACCATAATTTATTATTATTATGCTTTGGTGGAAATACACAGGCTGATAAAATTCAAATCCATTAAAACAAATGTCCTCCTTTCTCTGAATCAGTAAGAGACACTGCTTCCAAAGGAAGTATTGTAAATTAGAAAAGCAAATGATTCCTATATACTGAGAAGTGAGACACTGAAAGATAATTGAAGGGGGAAACACTCACTCTTATCCAGACTTTCTGAATCTTAGCCTAGAATTCAGGAATTGCCACCACAGTGGGCAGGAAGATGCCGGATTGGGTGCCACTATCTGATGCTTCTGGCCCCAGCCTCCAGACTGAAGTCCTTTTTATGAAATGTTTCTGGTTTTTTTTTTTTTAATGAATTTTTTCAGGTGTGATTTTAACTAACATGAGACACATCTGAATGTTTCATTTGGAATGATTTTTGGAAATCACTGAGTTTCTCCCTTCCTCTTACTGAGGAGAAGCTGGAACTCACCGAGGGCATGCAGGAGAGAGTCCAAGCCAAGCACCAGGCCAGGCCCAGGCATATCTAGCCTCCCTGCCATGATGTGTGACCAAAGCAAAGTCGAGTAGTTTGTGTTAACTGAGCACCCTGTGTTAACTGAGCACCCAGCATGAATTCACCATGGCATCACTAAGGGCTTTTCGCATGCATGCTCACTGTGTCCAGCTCTTTGTGACTCCACGGACTGTAGTTCACCATTCTCCTCTATCCATGGAACTTTTCAGGCAAGAATACTGGAGCGGGTTGCCATTTCATCCTCCAGGGGATCGTCCCAAAGCAGGATTGAACCAGCATCTCCTGCACTGGCAGGCAGATTCTTTACCCCTAATTTACCTGGGAAGCCAGTTGCTTTTTAGGCATCATCTTATCAGAAATGGAATTGCCCCTTGGAGTAAAAGAATTTGGGAGAAAGGGCCAAGAGGGCATCTGGTCTACCCTGCCACTCAGACCCAATAACTGTTCCTTGTGAAGTCCATGGCACTTTAATCATCTGGCGTTTAGTTCCCATGACAAGGCACCCCTTCTGTATTAGGCAGCCCAATCCATTGAGACTTAGTTGCCTGGCTGAGACCATACCTGGTAAGAATCCAATGTTGGTAGCATTTAAATTCTTCTTCCCTCTGGAGTGAATCAGAAAAGCTGTCTCCATTTCTATGGAACAATTCTTCAAAGACTTGAAAATCATCGAATTTAACCCTGGCCCCTTCTTCTCTTTTGACTGGTCCTCCCATGGCTTCTGATGGCTCACCACCTTTTGCCTTTTTCTTCATGCCCAGTGTACTCCAGGTGGCCAGAACAGAGGAAGAAAGTGCTGGACAGGTATTGCCTATGCGTAATGTCAGTGCGCAGGCCAATACCACTTGGCCGCTTTAAGACTGTTCTGGGGAACAAGCTTGAATTTTCGCTTAGGCTCCCAAAGAAGCAGCATCAAAGCTCTCGTCAAGACAGAAGCAGCATCAAAGCTCTCGTCAAGACAGAAGCAGCAGGTAAAGAATCCACCTGCCAGTGCAGGAGACACGGGTTTAATCCCTGGTCTGGGAGGATCCCACATGCAACTAAGAGCAACTAAGCGCATAAGCCATAACTACTGAGCCGGTCACCGCAACGACTGAAGCCCACACACGCTAGAGCCTGTGCTCTGCAGCCAGAGAAGCCGGTGCAGTGAGGAGTCCATGCAGCACAGCAGAGTAGCCCCTGCTCACTGCACCTAGGGGAGTGCCCATCACAGCAACAAAGACCCAGCACAGCCAAATACATAAGTAATAAATATATTATTACTTATAATTATTAATGTATATTCTTATTTATCCAGAAAACTATACATCATTGAATACCACAGGGCTTCTTGTCCTTCCTGTGAGCATTAAAACCACTAGCACCAAAAGACCATAGTTTGTGTCAGACCTATGGCCCACATCCACAAGTCTGAGCCAAATTCACCATCTTTCTGCAGACCTGCTCCCACTCTGGAATTTCCTATTTCGCTTAGATTTACCATCATTGACTCGGGTGTCCAAACCAAAATTTGATATCCACCTTCAGCTTCTTTCCCTTGCCCTGCACCCTTAATCAGGGAACTCCTAAGTAACTCCCCAAGCCATCCCCACGGCTACTGACTTAGCTTAAGTCCTGCCGCCTCTCCCCTGCACAGCTGCGGTGGCCTCCCCTGGGTCTCCTGGCCTCCGGTCTATGGACTTTCTGCAGCCAGGCGGTCTTGCAAAAAAATCAGTTCCTTTCATTTCACTTCTTTATCTCAAACTTTCTAAAGTGTAGGGCCAGAACTACGATCTCCAGGCAGGCAGCGTGGTATAATGGTTTAAGCGCACAGCCTGGACAGCTACTGTTACTAGCTATGTGAATAGCTATTTGGAGGGTTGTTTTGCTTTGTTTTGCTTTGGCTGCATTGGGTCTTCATTGCAGCACGTGTGCCTCTCTGGTTGTGGCACGCTGGCTCTAGAGTGTGGGAGCTAGGCAGTTGTGGCGCACGGGCTTATTTGGAGTTCATGGGATCTTAGTTACCCCACTAGGGATGGAACTCGGGCCCCCTGCATTGGGAGCATGGAGTTTTATCCACTAAACTACCAGGTAAGTCCTTGGATGCAAGATACAAATGAATCATGCCTCCATTTCCTCATTTGTAGAAGGGGACTCATCTCACAGAAGCTTAGGACTTGATAGGAGCTGGTGTTGTCAGTGCTTTCATTATTCACAATCTCGGCCCACATCCAGCATATGCCCACATTTTACAGTCATCTCTCCCAAATTCCACACTCCCAGGCCCCGCCTGTTTTCCCTAGCAGCTCTCACACACAGCATCCTTCTTGTCTCCCGGATTCTCCAGGGGCTGTTTCCTTTACCTGGAATATCCCCCCCAACTCATTTGCTTACCAAACTCTTAAGCATCCTCCAAAACTCAGGCATCAAATTTAAAAATATTGACAATAGCAAGCGTGAGCGAGAATATGGAGCACCCAGAGCTCTCATCCGCTGCTGGTGAGGATGCAGAATCGCGCGGCTCCTTTGGGAAACCACATGAAGTGTCAATCGCTCAGTCATGTCTGACTCTGTGACCCCGTGGGCTGTAGCCCCCGAGGCTCCTCTGTCCACAGAATCCTCCAGGCAAGAATACTGGACTGGGTTGCCATTTCCTTCTCCAAGACACTCACAAGTGTACTTAATGTAACCCAGCTCCCACTCCTATGTATTTACCCAAGAGAAATAAAAATATATGCCCATGCAAAAACATGTGTGTGGCTGTTCATCACAGAATTAGTCACAGCAGTGCCAAACTGGCCGCAACCCAAACATGCATCAGCGGGTGAAGGAATAAACAAACTGTGGTACATCCATACAATGGAAAACCACTTGGCAGAAAAAGAGAAGGAAGCACAGATGCATGCTACAAAGGGATGAATCACAAATGCATTTTGCTAATGTCAAGCACCGAAGACTGAGCCGTGTGGTCCCTTTCATACAAAATTCTAGGGAAAACAGAACTCTATTGGCAGAAAGCAATCTGCGATCGCCTGGGGCCAGCAAGAGGAAAGCAGATGCAGTGTGAAGGGGCACAGGGGAGCTTTTAAGGGAAAGAAAACGGTCCCACATCTTAACCGTGAGGGAGGTCATGTGACTGCACACAGCTACCAGAATTCACCAAACTGGATGCTTAAAATGCGTGAATTGTATTGATGACAATAATACCTAAGTGACAAAGAGAGAAAACTATTAAAACGAACCTCCAGACTGCCCCCCTAGTAAAAAGGCCCCCCTTCTCTGATTACTCCCTCCAGCTGTCCTGTCCTGGTTCACGTCCCATTTGTTGGACTTTTCCCATGACTTTGGCATTAGTCAGACAGGTCTGTCTCCTGATCTGCCAAGAGGTGAGGGCCTGGGATCCTTCATTCACCTCTGTCCCCCACTGTGCCTTGTCACCGGGAGACAAGTTTCAAGAACTCAGCCAAGTGCTTACTGTCTTGCTGCTGCTAAGTCACTTCAGTCGAGTCCGACTCTGTGTGACCGCATAGACGGTAGCCCACCAGGCTCCGCCATCCCTGGGATTCTCCAGGCAAGAACACTGGAGTGGGTTGCCATTTCCTTCTCCAATGCATGAAAGTGAAAAGTGAAAGGGAAGTCGCTCAGTCGTATCCGACCCTCAGCAACCCCATGGACTGCAGCCCACCAGGCTCCTCCGTCCATGGGATTCTCCACGCAAGAGTATTGGAGTGGGGTGCCATTGCCTTCTCCGGCTTACTGTCTCACATGTCCCCAGTTGAGCCTGACAGCCACCCCAGGTGGCAGGTAGGACTGTCTCAGCTTTACAAAAAGATAGAGGTGGAACTTCTCTGGTGCTCCAGTGGCTAAGACTCTGCGCTCCCAATGCAGGGACCTGGGTTCAATCCCTAGTTGGGAAACAATATCCATATGCCACGATTAAGACCCAGCACAGCCAAATAAATATTTTTTTAAAAAAAAGAAGGAGGCTAAAAAAAAAAAAAAAAAAAGAAGGGGGGTTAGAGACATAGAAAGGTTGATTAAATACCTGCCCAACATCAGGCAGCTAGAAGAGGTGGGGCTGAACTTCAAAACCGGGTCTGTCTGTCTGTCTGAGGCAAAGCTCTGCCTTAAACGCAACATTACGCTGCCTGATGCAATGCATGCGAGAGAGAAATCTGTCAAGAAGGATGCGTTATACTGAGTCCAGTTGAATGCAGGGCCTTCCGTGCTTCCCCTACTCAGTCTTCCCAGGGTCATGCTGAGTATTTTGTTGCACGTAGAGTGTTTGTGTGTGTTCTTGATCCACTAAAATCTGAGCTTTTTCTCTTTCCTCATTTCCGAATTAAACCAAAAACCTAAATGAGCCCTCTGCCCAGGAGACCAGTATTACCTTGCAAACAGCTAGCACCTCCAAGTTGTCATCTAATTAAGCCACCCTCCCAAACCAAGCACATAACGGTGTCCCCATGTTAACAATGGCAGCCTCCCCTGGCGGCCCCTCACTGCCTTATACAGTGTCTGGCTGTAAAACCAATAACCCCACGGCCGCCGTGGAAACTGCGCTCCTAAAGTTGGTCTTTCCCTTCAGCGGAGATCCTTTGAACGCTGGGCATTTTTACGAAGAAGCGTTCCAGGGCCGGGCACTGAATGGAAGAGGCAGGTGGATTCTTTCATCAGCCCCATTTTCTGGTGTGTTCTCCCTTTCAGTGTTCTAGAAACCCGCTCTTTTGACATATACGTTGCACAGGGTGTTTGAAGTCCTCGTGTCAGCAGCTTAGTGTGAGTTTAAGGGGAGGGGGAGTTTGGAGTACACGCAGGGAGGGCTCGCTGGGTGCAGCGGGCATGCCATCCTGGGCAGACCAGAGCCACGTCTGCACCCTGCTTTGTGTGGGGCAGGGGGAGAGGTCACTCTCGCCACGGAGCGGGAGAGATTATCTCCTTGTGGTGGGGGGATGGTGGTGGGGGAGGAATAAGTCCTCTGCGGCTTCGCAGGTGAGCTGCTTTCAAAAATTTACTAGGCTTGAAACTGGAATGAGAATGTGCGTGGCTCAGTCATTTAGCCGTGTCCGACTCGTTTGCAACACCATGGACTGTAGCCCACCAGGCTCCTCTGTCCATGGAGTTTTCCAGGCAAAAATACTGGTGTGGGTTGCCATTTCCTCCTCCAGGGGATCTTTCCTACCTGGGGATCAAACCAGCGTTTCCTGTGTCTCCTGCCTTTGCCAGAAAATTCTTTACCACTGAGCTACCTGGGAAGCCCTGGAATGAGATAATATGGCTTTTTTCCCCTTGGGAGGGGTCCCCTGAAATAGGAAAGGATCAATTAATCTGACCTAGCTTGCTCTCTGCATCCCTGCAATAGAGGCAAGGCGCTAATTGATAGAGGCGGGCCACCTTCAGCCATGTTCCACAACAGATTTCACACATTAGTTGATTTTAAAAAAATATTTGTTTAGCCGTGTCGGGTCTTAGTTGTGGCATGTGGGGTCTTAGTTGCAGTCTGTGGGATCTAGTTCGCCATCCAGGGATGGGACCCGGGCCCCCTGCATTGGGAGTCCAGAGTCTTAGCCACTGGACCACCAGGGAAGTTCCTCTTCGTTGATTTTAAGGGGGAAAAACACAAATTGCAGAATCAGCAACAGAGTGTCGATTCTGGCTCGAGTTTGTATACTGGCTCCCCTATTTTACCGACTCTGAGACTTTGGGGGCTGGTCATCTGCACTGCTGGAGCCTCTATAAAGTGGGAGAACTAATTCCTGTGTAACGAGGCTGCTGAAAGATCAGCCTGAACGAGGTGATGCCCATACATCTTTCAGTACACTCCCCGACACAGAGCAGAGCCCTCAGTCAACTGCAGAATAATCCTTTTGGTGCAATTCCACATCTAGTTGCAAGAGAAAAGAGCCAATCAGCTGCTCATATGGCCACTGTGTAGGTCAAGTTTAAGAGTTCTCACAGTGCCCGGGGACAAACCTAGGTCTTGAGGAAAGGCTCCACTATGAGGATCATTCACAGCAATTAAGTCAGAAAGGTCCTTCGTGATTAGCATCACCATGTAAGGGCTGACAATATTTGCCTCTCACTTCTTGTTCGGTGGGGACAGTTTCAATTTGGGGGGAAGAAAAAGTTCTGCAGATGGATGGTGACTGTTGGACAACAACGGGAATGTATTTCACGTACTTAAAAATGGGTAAGATGGGGACTTCCGTCATGGTCCCATGGCTAAGACTTTATGTTCCCAAATGCAGGGGTTCGATCCCTGGGTTGGGAAGATCCCCTGGAGAAGGGAAAGGCTACCCACTCCAGTATTCTGGCCTGGAGAATTCCATGGACTGTATAGTCCATGGGGTCGAAAAGAGTCAGACACGACTGAGCGACTTTCACTTTCACAGGTTCAATCTGACTGGGGGACTAGATCCACATGTCACAATTGAGAGTATTGTATGCCAAAGCTAAGATCCACCGCAGCCAAATAAATAAACACATACATATTTTTAAATGGGTAAGATGGTAAACGCTGTGTATTTATTTCATCACAATTTGCTAAGGACCAAAAAAGCAATGACTTGCAAAGTCAGTTTTTCACCAGTAGCAACAAGTGATTTGCAACACACGTCCCAGTGGGTTCAAACTGTGAAGCTTTTCAGGGGTCCACAGCCAGGACCACCGGCAGGATGGCCTTCCCGGGGGTGAGATGGGGCGCGACCCCTGAGGACAGCGGGTTGGGTCTGGGGCGTGGCTGTGCTGCGTGTGCACTGCCGCCTTAGTTCCCTCTCTTTCGGCTTTCCTGGCACAAATCCAGCCCATAATTAGGAAGATCCTCCAAGGAGAGCGAATACTTCCTGCCCAAATGACAAGCTGTGGATTAGGCTGATATCTTTCCAGATGTGGCATTTGTGTCTCTGGCAATGCTGCAGGTGGCTCTGTGCTTACAGGCCGGAAAGCTCCATCTGAGCACCTTATCCCCACAAATACCTTCTTCCTCTGCTCGCGCTGATGCCCAGGGCTTTCATTTTCAAGCTGATTTCCCTCAGAGCCACAGGCCCCCCCTCAACTGTGTCATAAATAGACAACAGGAGGGGGCAGGGTGTCTTCAGAACCCAAAGAGGGGCCCAGTGGGGCCCTTCCCCCAGGTGGGCTTCCCAGCTCTCCTCCCGGGGTCTTCCAGGCATTTTACAGAGAAACCCTGGAGGCCTGCTGTCATCTATCCAGGGCCCAGCACAGAGCTGACCCTCGATAAATGGCTGAGTGAATATAATGGGCAAGGGGCCCAGAACTGCCACTGACTTCATGTAGTGTTGTGGGTGCAAAATTCATCCTTTGCACACCCAAATGGGTGGTGTTCAAGTGCCAGTATCTACCATTCGAGCACGTCCAGGAGCCCCACGAACGTAACCTGGAGTCTTGTTCTCCAGGTAATGCTCTGATTTGACCCTTACAGACTCATATAAGTGACAACAACTGACATTTTGATAACATAATCATCCAAAATGAGCACCGCTGCCTCACGAAGGTCCCCAAGGTGATCTGTTTCACGTAAGAAAGACACAGGCCTATTTTACTTTACTTGGTTTATTGTTATTATTTTTCTTGCTGCACAGCCTGCAAGGTCTTAGTTTGCCAGCCAGGGGTTGAACCAGTGCCTCCTGCCATGGAAGTGTGGCATCTGAACCACTGGACTGCCAGGGGAACTCCCAACAGGGGCCTATTTTAAACTGAAAGGTTTCTTTTTAATGAACATGAATGTCCATCAACAAATGAGTGGAGGACCTCCCTGGTGGCTCTGTGGTTAAGAGTCCGCCTGCCAAGGTGGGGAACACGAGTTCGATCCCTGATCGGGGAAGATTCCATATGCTGAGGGCAGCTAAAGCCTGTGCTCTGCAACCACTAAGTCCTCGCACCCACAGCCTGTGCTCCGCACCAACAACAACCACTGCAGTGAGAAGCCTGAGTCCTGCAACTAGAGAAAGCCCGCGTGCAGTGGCCGAGACCCAGTGCAACCAGAGATAAGTAAATAGTTTTAAAACAATATTAATTTTAAAACAAATGAATAAGTGGATAAGTAAACTGTAGTTCATTCCTACAATGGAGTAGTACTCAGCCATTAAAAAGGAACGAAGTACCAATATATGGTATGACAAACCTAGACAGCATATTAAAAAGCAGAGACATGACCTTGCCAACAAGGGTCCCTATAGTCAAAGCTGTGGTTTTTCCAGTAGTCATGCATGGATGTGACAGGTGGATTGTAAAGAAAGCTGAGCACCGAAGAATTGATGCTTTTGAACTGTGGCGTTGGAGAAGACTCTTCAGAGTCCCTTGGACTGCAAGGAGATCCAACCATCCTTGGATCTATCCTAAAGGAAATCAACCCTGAATATTCATTGGAAGGACTGATGCTGAAGCTGAAACTCCAGTACTCTGGCCACCTGATGTGGAGAGCCGACTCATTAGAAAAGACCCTGACGCTGGGAAAGACTGAAGGCGGGAGGAGAAGGGGATGATAGAAGATGAGATGGTTAGATGGCATCACCGACTCGATGGACCTGAGTCTGAGCAAGCTCCAGGTGATGGTGATGGACAGGGAAGCCTGGCGTGCTGCAGTCCGTGGGGTCACAAAGAGTCAGACACGACTGAGTGACTGAACACCATTAGGTAGATGAACCTGGAAAACACTATGCCAAGCAAAAGAAGCCAGAATAGGCGAGTCCACAGACAGCGAGCAGATGAGAGGTTATCAGGAGATGAGGGGAGAAGGGAGTGGAGATTGACTGCCTAGTGGGTACAAGGAGGTGGTGGTTGAAAACCATTATGAATACCCTAAATGTGACTGAATTATATCCTTCAGATGGTTAATTACATGTATTTCACATCAATGAAAAAACATTCAAGTACAAAATAGCCTAAGATAAGGTTTAATATGCAAAATGAAATGAGGCAGCACAAACTATAACACAGATTTTTTTCTCATTTGAATAAATTTTCTGCTAAAGATTTTTCCTTGCTTCTGGTGTGGATCATTTTTTAAGTTTTTATTCAATTTGTTACAAATTGCTTCTGTTTTATGTTTTTTGGTTTTTCTGGCCACCGGGAGTGTGGGATCTTAATTCCTCCACCGGGGATCAAACCCACACTCCCTGCATTGGAAGGTGAAGGCTTAACCAGAGGACCACCAGCAAAGTCCCTGGATAAATTCTGCCAGTTGCAATCCTGACAAGATGGAAATACTGTGCTGTCTGGGTAAGGATGCTTTCACGATCCATCCTACTTGTGATTTCTCATTCCACGTCTGGCTTCACATCTAGCTGGCTAGCAAGCTCCCTAAGAAAGATTGGAGGCTCTTTTCCACCTTATTCCCTGTATTCCTAGCACCTAAGTTGGCTCCTGGCACATAGCAAATGGCAAATAATTGTGTGCTGAGCAAATGAATGATCCCAGCAACAGAATTTCACTCAGCCTGGGTGAGCGGTAGAGGGGACTCTGGGTCATCTCTTCTCAACCTGGGATGCACACACCCCTCACCTGGGACCTCGTTAGAGACGCAGATTCTTATTTATCGGCCTGGGACAGGAGCTGACATTCTGTGTTTCCAAGTGCCCAGGGATAAGGACGCTGCTGGTCCACCAGTCATATTTGGAGGAATGAGAGTCCAGGCATGCCAGACCCCAAGCCTTGTCACTGAAGAAACAATGCAGGTTTCTAGGTCAGACACCTGGGCGGTTTGCCTCCCCAGACCTCACTGCTCACTAGTCCTCCCGGCACAGAGGCGCCGGAGCACTTTCTGGTTACCCCTGGGGAGGGTGATTAAGGCAATTGGCAACTTTCTCCCATGATTCCATGGTAGGCTGTCATTTCGAGGAAAACACGTCCAACTCAATTCCCAACACTCGGTGTTGGATGTCTTCTTATGTGTGGCGGGGGGAGCGGGGAAGAGTCTGTGGCCCTCCCCCAGAGAAACCTGCTGCTCTTCTGCCTTTGTGTTTCTGAGCATGTAAACTCAGTTGGAATCACAGCTAATAAACAGGTCATCTTGTACTTCCAAAATAAAAACATGCCGTCTTTCAGCGGAATAGCAACTGTACATTAAAAAGCTGTCAACTTCACTACAATTTCCCTGAACCTTGCACTGCAGAGAGATACCTTGTCACTCAGAGTTGAGTGCAGCTTTACTGAAACACCTCCTTGTCTGCGTAAATAATGAGTAGAATTGCATAAGAATACCTGGTCGCCAGCCTCCTTTCCCCCTGCTCCCAAAGAAACATGCAAATAGCAGATTTATGGGGTGAGGTGCTCAACACTTCACTTTGAAAACAAAAGCGTGTGGTTCCACCAAACCCAGTGTTGTGTATTTAGGGTGCAGAGGAGGGAGTCGGGGGTGAAGGGGCAAGGAGAGAAGGGTGATGGTGATCAACACGGTGGTGTTTGCCAGCTTCCAATCAAGGAGTCAGACTGTCACTCAACAGCTATTTTGAGAACACACACAGGCTCGCATCAGAAATGCCATATCCAGGAGATATTTGCTGAAGAAGGATGACCCAGACCTCAGAAAGTGGCAGCCCACACAGCCTGCAGGTTTTAAGACCTAGGTTCAAGAACCACTCTACCACCTGCCAACTGTGGGATTTTAAAGTTCCTTCACCTTTCTAAGTCTCAGATGTCAGACTCTCAAATGACAACAAGAATAATGATGGCCTCATGCAGTGAAAGCAAATGAGATGATGAATACAAAGATACTTTAAATCTTCAAGTATAATCTAATTGCTAATCATTATTATCAGTAGCTACAGAGATCAAATTGCCAACATCCACTGGATCATCAAAAAAGCAAGAGAGTTCCAGAAAAACACCTATTTCTGCTTTATTGACTATGCCAAAGCCTTTGACTGTGTAGATCACAATAAACTGTGGAAAATTCTTAGAGAGATGGGAATACCAGACCCCTTGACCTGCCTCTTGAGAAATTTGTATGCAGGTCAGGAAGCAACAGTTAGAACTGGACGTGGAACAACAGACTGGTTCCAAATAGGAAAAGGAGTACATCAAGGCTGTATATTGTCACCCTGCTTATTTAACTTCTATGCAGAGTACATCATGAGAAACGCTGGGCTGGAAGAAGCACAAGCTGGAATCAAGATTGCTGGGAGAAATATCAAGAACCTCAGATATGCAGATGACACCACCCTTATGGCAGAAAGTGAAGAGGAACTAAAAAGCCTCTTGATGAAAGTGAAAGAAGAGAGTGAAAAAGTTGGCTTAAAGCTCAACATTCAGAAAACGAAGATCATGGAATCCGGTCCCATCACTTCATAGGAAATAGATGGGGAAACAGTGGAAACAGTGTCAGACTTTATTTTGGGGGGCTCCAAAATCACTGCAGATGGTGACTGCAGCCATGAAATTAAAAGATGCTTACCCCTTGGAAGAAAAGTTATGACCAACCTAGATAGCATGATGAAAAGCAGAGACATTACTTTGCCAACAAAGGTCCGTCTAGTCAAGGCTATGGTTTTTCCTGTGGTCATGTATGGATGTGAGAGTTGGACTGTGAAGAAAGCTGAGTGCCGAAAAATTGATGCTTTTGAACTGTGGTGTTGGAGAAGACTCTTGAAGGTCCCTGGGACTGCAAGGAGATCCAACCAGTCCATTCTGAAGGAGATCAGCCCTGGGATTTCTTTGGAAGGAATGATGCTAAAGCTGAAATTCCAGTACTTTGGCCACCTCATGCGAAGAGTTGACTCATTGGAAAAGACTCTGATGCTCGGAGGGATTAGAGGCAGGAGGAGAAGGGGACGACAGAGGATGAGATGGCTGGATGGCATCACTAACTCAATGGACGTGAGTCTGAGTGAACTCCGGGAGTTGGTGATGGACAGGGAGGCCTGGCGTGCTGCGATTCATGGGGTCGCAGAGTCGGACATGACTGAGCAACTGAACTGAACTGGATAAAAATTAAGGTGTGGGCTTTGGCATCAGCCCAGCTAAGGTCTGACTCTTGACTCCACTGCTTACCAGTAGTGTGACTTCAGGTAAGCTGCTATACCTCTCTGAGCCTCAGTTTTCTCATCTATAAAATGGAGATAACGTCAATACCTACCCTTGTTGGGTATTATGAGGATGGTTTTTCCAGTGGTCATGTATGGATGTGAGAGTTGGACTGTGAAGAAAGCTGAATGCCGAAGAATTGATGCTTTTGAACTGTGCTGTTGGAGAAGACTCTTGCGAGTCCCTTGGACTGCAAGGAGATCCAACCAGTCCATCCCAAAGGAGACCAGTCCTGGGTGTTCATTGGAAGGACTGATGCTGAGGCTGAAACGCCAGTACTTTGGCCACCTCATGCGAAGAGCTGACTCATTGGAAAAGACCCTGATGCTGGGAGGGATTGGGGGCAGGAGGACATGGGGATGACAGAAGATGAGATGGCTGGATGGCATCACGGACTCAATGGACACGAGTGTGAGTGAGCTCTGGGAGTTGGTGATGGACAGGGAGGCCTGGCGTGCTGCGATTCATGGGGTC
>NW_024070209.1:101271498-101289779 GCF_014754425.2 Oryx dammah | reverse complement strand
TGGTGTTGATGATGGTGATGGTGTTGATGATGGTGATGGTGTTGATGTTGATGATGGTGTTGATGTTGTAGATGGTGTTGATAGTGATGATAACTGTTGATGTTGATGACGATGATGGTGACGATAGTGAGATGCTCAGTTCTTCCTGAGTGGTGATCTAGATCACTGCATCATAGGATCAAGGACCAAGAGAGATGCCAGCTCTGGACATGTAGATTAGGGCATATTACCCAAACTGAGAGTTGGAACTGTAACAAAACTGATTTAGATGAGCTTGAATTGGAAAGACTGAATCAGACCATAAAGAGTGGAATCTCTCAGCCCAGAGCTCAGATGTGGAGGAAGAAAGATGTTCCAGCTGCTTATATGGGTTTAATCAGGGCACATCTTGGAGGAGGGGAGCCAAAACCAGTGATTTAAGCAGTTGATGGAATAGGCAATGGTGATCCCACATGCCCCCATCCAGAAGTCCCTTGTTGGCTTAGCAGTTACCACCTGCATCCTCCAGGTCTTTGAAGCCTAGGGTTGGACTCAGTGCTGACAATCATTACATTCCACTTCTTCCGTAGCCTTTATTTAAGATTATTGACCATACCTCCCTGACCCCGCAAAACAAAGGAGAACTTGGAGATCCTTTTTTCCCTAAAGGTCTACAATGCTATGGTGATTACATTCTCCTAAAATACACATATATGTATACCAAATGGTTTGCAGAGTCTATGTGTTCCAGTTCATCAGAGCTGATAGTTAAACATTCAGAAATTTTGCAAGTCATTAATAAAATTAAATTATATAAGGCTACAATTAAATGAGATATAGAAGGAAATGGCAACCCACTCCAGCATTCTTACCTGGGAAATCTTATAGACAGAGGAGCCTGGCAGGCTACAGTCCTGGGGCCACAACAGTCAGACACAACTAAGCAACTAACAACAATTAAAAACAAAGGCAATAAAAAAAAAAGCAATGAATACCTAAAACTCATCACTTTCTAATTACTTTACTACATTTTATGATTCTCTATACTCTTGAGATTTATTTACCTCTATCACATCTATATAGTGAAAATACTGTACACTCATTTATCCCTTTAGGGTGATCTTTCTAAATTTGATCATATCCCTTTTACGGGCTTCCCACTGCCCTCATACAAAATCCACAGACTCCTATCACGGCATCCAAGAATCGTTCCTCCAGATCCACTTCTTACCACACTCTGCCTCGAATTTCCACCTGCAGGTGCTGACTGTCGGGCTCCCCAGGTGACACTAGTGGTAAGGAATCCACCTGCCAATGCAGATCCCTGGGTTGGGAAGATACCCCTGGAAGAGGAAATAGCTATCCACTCACATATTCTTGCCGGAAAACCCCATGGATAGAGGAGCTTGGTGGGCTGCAGTCCATGGGATTGCAAAGAGTTTGACACGCCTGAGCATCTGATCACACACACACATGCTGACTGCCTTTCTGGCCCACATGGTCTCAGCCCACGCTGTTACCTACACTCTAGAGGCTAGAAGTACATCAGTTCAGTTCAGTCGCTCAGTTATGTCCAACTCTTTGCAACCCCATGGACTGCAGCATGCCAGGCTTCCCTGTCCATCACCAACTCCTGGAGCTTACTCAAATTTATGTCCATTGAGTTGGTGATGCCATCCAACCATCTCATCCTCTGTCACCCCCTTCTCCTCCTGCCTTCAATCTTTCCCAGCATCAGGGTCTTTTCCAATGAGTCAGTTTATCATATCAGGTGGCCAAAGTATTGGAGTTTCAGCTTCAGCATCAGTCCTTCCAATGAATATTCAGGACTGATTTCCTTTGGGATGGACTGGTTGGATCTCCTTGCAGTCCAAGGAACTCTCAAGAGTCTTCTCCAGCACCATAGTTCAAAAGCATCAATTCTTTGGTGCTCAGCTTTCTTTATAGTCCAAGTCTCACATCCATACATGACTAATGGAAAAACCATACCTTTGACTAGATGGGCCTTTGTTGGCAAAATAATGTCTTTTCTTTTTAATATGCTATCTAGGTTGGTCATAGCTTATCTTCCAAGGACCAAGCGTCTTTTAATTTCATGGCTGCAGTCACCATCTGCAGTGATTTTGGAGCCCCCCAAAATAAAGTCTGGCACTGTTTCCACTGTTTCCCCATCTATTTCCCATGAAGTAATGGGACCAGAAGCCATGATCTTCGTTTTCTGAATGTTGAGCTTTAAGCCAACTTTTTCACTCTCCTCTTTCACTTTCATCAAGAGGCCTTTTAGTTCCTCTTCACTTTCTGCCATAAGGGTGGTGTCATCTGCATATCTGAGGTTATTGATATTTCTTCCGGCAATCTTGATTCCAGCTTGTGCTTCTTCCAGCCCAGCGTTTCTCATTATGTACTCTGCATAGAAGTTAAATAAGCAGGGTGACAATATACAGCCTTGACATATTCCTTTGCCGATTTGGCCCCAGTCTGTTGTTCCATGTCCAGTTCTAACTGTTGCTTCTTGATCTGCATATAGATTTCTCAAGAGTCAGGTCAGGTGATCTAGTATTCCCATCTCTCTAAGAATTTTCCACAGTTTGCTGTGATCCACACAGTCAAAGGCTTTGGCATAGTCAATAAAGCAGAAGTAGATGTTTCTCTGGAACACTCTTGCTTTTTTGATGATCCAATGGATGTTGGCAATTTGATCTCTGGTTCCTCTGCCTTTTCTAAATCCAGCTTGAACACCTGGAAGCTCATGGTTCACATACTGTTGAAGCCTGGCTTGGAGAATTTTGAGCATTACTTTGCTAGCGTCTGAAATGAGTGCAATTGTGCGGTAGTTTGAGCATTCTTTGGCATTCCCTTTCTTTGTGTGAACACTGACCTTTTCCAGTCTTGTGGCCACTGCTGAGTTTTCCACATTTGCTGGCATATTGAGTGCGGCACTTTCACAGCATCATCATTCAGGATTTGACATAGCTCCACCGCAATTCCATCACCTCCACTAGCTTTGTTCGTAGTGATGCCTCCTAAGGCCCACTGGACCTCGCCCCCCAGGATGTCTGGCTCTAGGAGTACGGTGTGATCGACCTGCGAGCAGTGTGTGACCAGTTAATGGAGCATTCAGAAAGTAGGCCCAGCTGCTGGGGCGATGCTGATTAGAGAACTTTTCCTGATAACAGGACTATTCGTCTTTTTTGTTTAGTTTCTTTGGCCGGGTCAGGTCTTAATTGCAGCACACAGGCTCTCCCGTTGCGGCACATGGGCTCTAGCTGTGGCGTGGGTTTAGCTGCTCCACAGCATGTGGAATCTTAGTTCCTCAATCAGGGATCGAACCTGCAGACCCCTGCATTGCAAGGCAGATTCTTAACCACTGGGCCACCAGGAAAGTCCCTCAGCTTTTTATGTATCTGGTGTTTTGAATAAGTATTATAGGCACATGGCACAAAATTCAGAAGAAGATATAAAGGGTGTAAAATGAAGAGGAAGTCTTCCTCCCATATCTGTCTCCCAAGAATCTCTCTCTCCCTGCCCCACGAGAGGCCACCTCTACAGGCAGATCTCATTCTATTGTGCGTTGCAGAGAGTGGGGTTTTTTTGGGGGGTGGAATTGAAGGCTTACAACCACCTTGTGTTGAGCTAGTCTATCAGTGTCATTTTTCCAACTGTGCTTTTCTCACTTCACGTCTCTGTGTCATCTTGGTAATTTCCACAACATTTCAAATTTTCCATTATTATTATATTTGTTACCGTGATCTGTGATTAGGGATCTTTGATGTTATTATTGCAAAAAGACTATAACTCGCTGAAGGGTCAGATGATGTTCTGCATATTTTTGGAATGAAGTGTTTTTAAATTAAGATATGTACATTTTTTTGTGGCAACATGCATGGACCTAGAGATTATCATACTAACAAAGTAAGCCAGAGAAAGACAACTATATGATATTGCTTATATGTGGTATCTTAAAAGAGAAAAGATACAAATGAACATATTTACAAAACAGAAATAGACCCACAGACATAAAAAACAAACTTATGGTTATCCAGGAGGAAAGGGGATGGGGGAGGGATAAAATTGGGAGTTTGGGATTAACATAGACACACTACTATATATAAAATATATATATATAACAAGGACCTACTATATACACAAGGAGCTATACTCAGTCTTTTGTAGTAACCTATAAGAGAAAAGAATCTGAAAATATATGATATACACATATATACATATGTATATATATACCTATATCTGAGTCACTTCGCTGTACACCCGAAACACAACACTGGTAACCAACTGTGCTTCACTTTATATATATATATATAATAAAAGAAATAGAGAATATATGTCAATAAAAGAAAAATTTATTTCAATAAAAGAAATATAGAATGATGGAAATAAAAAGGTGGTGATTGGACTTCCCTGATGGCTCATTGGTAAAGAACCTGCCTGCCAGTGCAGGAGACACAGGTTCGATCCCTGATCGGGGAAGACCCCACGCACTGCAGAGAAACCAAGTTTCGAGTCTCAGCTATTGAGCCTGTGATCTAGAGCCTGGGAGCTGCAACTACTGAGCCCTCGTGCCCTCGAGCCCGTGCTCCACAGTGAGAGGAGGCACTGAGCTGAGAAGCCCATGTGCTGTAGCTAGAGAGCAGCCCCTCCTGCTGCAACTAGAGAAAATTCCCCCAGCAGCAAAAACCCAGCACAGTCATAAATAAATAAATAAATAAAACTATATTTAAAAAGAGATGGCGACTGACGTCTTTAAAAAGTTGTATTCTTTTCTGGGTGTTCTTTCTATAGAAATCAGTCTGCATATATCTTCAGCCCATGAAAAAAGAAGTGGAGGGGCAAATTCTTTTTTGATGCAAGAACAAGAAATGCTCCTTTAATAGATTCGCACCAACTGACCAACTCAACTTTATTTGGTCCAACCCTGCTACACTGCACTGAATAGTGTCCCCCAGAAAGACATGTCCCCAGAGCTTGTGAGCATGACCTTACCTGGAAAATGAGTCTTTACAGATGTAATTAAATGAAGGCTCTTGAGATGAGATTTAGGGGCTGGGGCCTAAATCGAATGAAAAGTGTCCTTACAAGAAAGACTAGGAAGAGACTTCCCTGGTGGCTCAGAGGCTAAGACTGCGCTCCCAATGCAAGGGGCCCAGGTTCAATCCCTGGTCATGGAATTAGTTCCCACAGGCTGCAACTAAAGATCCCACATGCTACAACTGAGCCCTGGCACAGCGAAATAAGTACATAAATAAATATCTTTTTAAAGACTAGGAAAAGACAGACACAGAGGAGAAGGTCATATGACGATGGAGGCTACGACTGATATGATTGGGTCACAAACCAAGTAATATAATACCTGAGCCACCAGAGGCTGCAAGGATTCTCAGAGCAACACCATAACTTCTGACCTCTGGTCTCCAGAACTGTGAGAGAATCTACTTCTGTCGTCTCAAGCCATCCAGGGTGAGACAGCTCGTTATGGTGGCTGGAGGAAATGAACACACCCACCGAATCCATAACCAGACTCTCCTCTCTTCACTGCCTGGCTTCTCTCTGGGAATGAGCACTTGCTGCTGATGGGTGGGTGACCCCCAAACCTCACAGTCCACTTGTACAAATACCCTCTAGTAACAAAAAAAGTCAGGTTCCCCTGCATAAGAATCCCACTCGATGGAATCTATGCCAAGGTGAAGATGCTCTTCCTTTTTTCATCTGTCTTATAGACAGTGGGTGCTAATGAAGTCATCAGTTGAAATCACCAAGTATTTAGGGGGTAGAAATGAACCAGGAGGGCCCTGGGGTGCCCTCAAGGTATTGACAAGTCAGGTCATGCTGGGCTCCATTAAATAATGATATTAATTGAATTCGGCCATCTTGGCGGAACCAAGCGCTTGATGGGATTCAATGTTAAATCTGCTCGAGTGCAGTGAACTTATCTCTCTAAACAGCACTCAGTGTCCTTGTGGTTCCTCCAGCTTCACTGGCCACTCACCCCAGGGGGTCAAGGCTTTCATAAACAAACTGCCCTCTTGGATTTGAGAAGGGGAATATGCTGAAAAGGGATTCAGATTCGTTTTTATTTTGTTCAAAGCGAACACAGGCAAACCCGTCTCCCTAGAATAGTGTCATTTATTGACAACTGGACATAAGATTTCAGACCACTAATTAGCATGTGCTTCCAGGTGACTAGGTCGTAAAGAATCTGCCTGCAGTGCAGAAGAGTCGGGTTCCATCCCTGGGTCGGGAAGAACCCCCAGAGAAGGAAATGGCCGCTCACTGCAGTGTTCTTGCCTGAGAATCCCATGGACAGAGGAGCTTGGTGGGCTACAGTCCCCGGGGTCACAGAGAGCTGGACATGACTCAGTGATGGAAGAACGACGACGACGGACGTGCTTGGTGAGAGCTCGCGTTATGCAGAGCTGTGATGCGTCAGGAGGGGTCTTCGGGCAAATATTTGAAAAATCTCTCTCTCTCTCTCTCTCTCTCTCGCAGGACCCCAAAATGGGAGTGACGGCATTAAGTTAATAAATAAAATGAGTGGGCAATCTCGTGATGACATTTTCATTAGCCTGCTCTCTTTCTGTCTCATTAGCCTTCATAGGGAGAGGAAGGATTGTTTTAATTAGCAGGGTTGAGAAGTCGGCCTCGGTTGCCTGCCCCCCTGCTGTTCCCAGGCTTATCCTGTCAGCTGATAAATACAATACAAATCATCAGAGCCCACAGTGCCAGCTCGGAAGGCGAGAGCGGAGAGCGGACCCACCCGAGTCCGGGGTAAGCGCCCTGGAACAATGTTCTTTCGCTAGAGCATTCAAGCATAATTCACGCGTAACATTGGGCTTTATCAAACAGCTCACTATCCTCTCACATGAAAGCTCTTTCTAGTCTGGGACCAGCCATGTGTTCCTCTTTTCCCCTTTTGTGCCCCGGGCTGCCCAGACAGAGGCACATCTGACAGAACGGCCATGCTCAATGGGATCAAGGCTGCAAAGTCCCCCACTGGATTTACTTGTTAGATGCTCAAATCAAAAGGCTGACCAGGAACATTCCCCAGGCCCCCATCAGACTCATATATGCATTCCCACTGCTTTTAGGTACTTGGGGGCTTGATAACACTCATGCTGATATTGATTGCATTTCGTTGATGCCAAGTTCTACACTACTTTGCTTCTCCATGAGGTCAAATTGCAGATTCATAGCTGTCAGCCACCTGTGCACACAGCTATGTTTTCTTTCACGGAGAACAGTCTGTCTTTAAATCTTAAAATGAAAGCGTCTTGAGATTGAATTGAAAAATAAACCTAGATGCTCATAGACATGCCAAGATTACTATTTACCAGGAGACAGTCTCCCAGGCTCTCATTAAACCATTTATTTATTCACTTGTGCAACAAACATTTATTGAGCACCTACTTTATGCTGAGTACTGCAGGCGCTGGGGATGAAAAGATGAATTCCTGCCGGCAAGGAACGAACCCACAAGAACAGACATTTTAAATACATGTGCTAAGAGCGAGGCCAGAGATGCACTCAGGATATTTCGGAGGCAAGGGCGGGGTGAGCAGACAAAACATCTCAGGATGGGGATAGAGTCTGAAAGGCTTCTCGACAGCGAGGACTTGGAGCTGGCAGAGGAAAGGCCACAGGAGAACTGGAGGCAGGGGGAGACAGAGAAGCAGCCCCCCAGGCAGGAGCAAGGAGACATGCCCACAGGCGGGCACCAACTAGTTCTTGGCCTCTCGGGGTATCCATCCTCATGGAGGTAATAAGGCAAGACTCTCTGATCTTTCCTTCTTCATGTGTCGACACACCCATCTACCTGCTCATAGCATAGTATCTACCCATGCTCATAGCCTTTCCGGAGCCCTGGGTAGTTTTCATAAATAATTTCACCTGGAGTTTATAAATGTTGTCTCTAAGAAGGTTGGTCTGGTAGGAGCTTACTAGGTCACGACCAGAAGAGGAACAAGGTCTCTACTCAGTTCAGCTCAGTTCAGTCGCTCAGGCATGTTCGACTCTGTGACCCCATGGACTGCAGAACGCCAGGCCCCCCGGTCCATCACCAACTCCCGGAGTTCACTCAAACTCATGTCCATCGAGTTGGTGATGCCATCCAACCATCTCATCCTCTGTCGCCCCCTTCTCCTCCCACCTTCAATCTTTCCCAGAAACAGGGTCTTTCCAAATGAGTCAGCTCTTCACATCAGGTGGCCAAAGTATTGGAGTTTCAGCTTCAACATCAGTCCTTCCAATGAACACCCAGGACTGATCTCCTTTAGGATGGACTGGCTGGATCTCCTTGCTGTCCAAGGAACTCTCAAGAGTCTTCTCCAACACCACAGTTCAAAAGCATCAATTCTTCGGCGTTCAGTTTTCTTTATAGTCCAACTCTCACATCCATACATGACCACTGGAAAAACTATAGCCTTGACTAGACGGACCTTTGTTGGCAACTGCTACTAGATAAAAATGACTTAAAAATATGTTGCCTCCTCCTTCTGACACACTCACTGAGATCCCAGGTGCCTCAAATGAGAGAACAAATCCTGTTGAGATTTTTCCACTATCTTGGAAGTCTGGAAGGAAGAAGGTTTTCTTCAGATCACAGCAAGGAAGTGATTTTCAAAGGGTAACTCCAGTCATTGGGGGCGGGGGGAGTGGAGATACTCTTTGCTGTGTTTAACTTATGGGTAGATGCTAAGGTAATCTCTGAAGCTCTTTTTATATGAGTGTATTTGTTTATTTTCCAGCCGTGTTGGGGCTCCACCGCTACCTGGGCTTTTCTCTCCTTGCCGTGGGGGCGGGGGGGATCCTCCCCTCCGCCACAGCGTGTGAGCTTCTCATGGGGGGGCTTCTCTTGTCGGGGAGCACAGGCTCCGGAGCACAAGTTCAGCAGTTGTGGTGCTCGGGCTTAGTTGCTCCGAGGCATGTGGGGTCTTCCCAGATTAGGGAAGATCCCCATGTCTCCTGCATTGGCTGGTGGATTGTTTACCACTGAGGCACCAGGGATGCCTTCTAAAGTTCTGTTTAAAAGATAAACATAACTATCTTTAGGCTATGATATGGATTACTCCTTCATAACATATCATGAGATGTAATGCCTGCAAAATCTTAGGAAAAAGAAACAAGATTGGTCCCGAACGGTGGACTGAGTGTGTATATCTACCTTCCTACTCTCTTAAAATATCATGAAAGGATAACGAAAGTACGTTATACAAGGAAAAACCCAAAATAGTGTAGGAAAACAAGAAAGAACTCTATCAAGGGACCAGGACTTTTGAGAAAATTCCAAATGGTCAAAATCAGACAGGATGAGAAATACAGAATGCAAAACCAGAGGAAATCATCACCAGAAACAAGTGTGGGAAATGATACCGTAGAGTCAGGGAGTGTTCAGGAGAAGGTCAAGTCCAGATCAAACACACAGGAAAGGAATGTCTCTGGGGCACTAGTCAGGGCCTATCTGAGGAGCTGCTTTTGGAACAAGCAGGTTGGCTCAGCCTTTCCGTTTCCAAGGTTCCACTAGGCAGACAGCAACAGCAGCACCTGCCCCAAGACTGAAGCAGTGAGTATGGGAAGGAGGACGAAAGGCTCTTTATTCCCCAAAGTAGGGTCTCGCCCAGAAGAAAAACCACCAGTTCATCCCACCTCCCAATATATCCAACTCTCCCCCAACAGTCACCAGAGGTAGGCCACAAGAAAGAGACAAAACTTGCACGTATGAGTATTTAAGGAATAGGAAATATAAATGTTCTGCACAACGAAGAGGAGCCAAATAGCTGAGAAAAAACATTGCCAAGAAAGAAGGAAGACAAACAAAACTCACACTTGAGGAAATAGAGTTAATAAGACAAATAGAAGATGCTTGTTAAAAATTGTAATTCATTCCCTAAGAGATATCAAAGGACAACACATCTATTTTTTCTTGAAAAAAAAAAAATACACTAGTATAGCCAAAGAAAAAATTCAAAATCTTGAAAATGAGAAGGGAAGAGAAAATACACACAAAGTCACACAGCTTGTCATTCACTCATCCCTTCAACTAACAGCCATTTATTGAGCACCTATTATACGCCAGGCCCTGTACAAGCTTCTAAGAATACAGAGATTAAAAGGAGCAGTCTCTGGCCCAAGGACCACAGCACATCAAGGTGAGTCCCACCATGAAATTGTGCACAAAGAACACACAGGCAGTGTTCAGGTCACAGAGGGAGTCAGAGAAGAGGTAGCATTTGGATTGAGACTTTGGGGATGAGAATGCACTTTTTCCAGCCTGCAAAAAGAGTAAGGAAGCTGTTCCAGGCACAGAGAGCAGCCTGTGTAATTAGAGTTAATATTATTGGAGCATAAAGATGGAGAATAGTCCTAAAGCGCCAATACTTTGGCCACCTGATGGGAAGAGCCAATTCATTGGAAATGACCCTGACGCTGGGAAAGACAGAGGGCAGGAGCAGAAGGTGGGGCGACAGAGGATGAGATGGTCGGATGGTATCACTGACTCAATGGACGTGAGTTTGAGCAAGCTCTGGGGATAGTGAAGGGCAGGGAAGCCTGGCGTGCTGCTGTCCGTGGGATGACAGAGTCAGACACCACTGAGTGGCTGAACAAAATGATGCAGCCAAACAAAACAAGAACAAACAACAAACAAACAAAACCCGGGCCACCAGTGCACGTAACCCCTGTTTACTGCAGTACCTCCCGTAGCCTGTCAGGACATCTCTAAACCACCAGTATACTCACTCATTCATTTTCTTCTATAGTCATCCGTTCACTTATTCAAGAGACCGTATAGAGTGCCCACGATGTGCCAAATGCTGGCTAAGAACTTGAACTAAAGCAATGAAAAAGACACAGTCCTTGCCTAGATTCACTCACAAGTCACTGCAGGTAGAGAGACCCAGAAAGGGACAATTTCCACAGAGTATAAAGTGAGAGAGGCGCACAGAAAGCACTGGCAGATAAAGAATCACTTTCCAGGAGAAGCTTCTTAAACTGAGTCTTAAAGAATGTGTAGGAGCAAGCAAGTGGTACGGTGGGCAGGCAGAGGGTAGAAACGTGGGGAGTTACAGGAGGAGACGCAGATGGGGACATGCAGGGGGCTGCAGATGGGGATATAACCGAAGTCAGGTCCAGAGAGTACCCAGAAACCTACTGATCATCAGACACTTACCAAGAGATAGACATTTGCCCACAAGAAGCACCCAAAAGCAAACCTGTGACCTTCCCACCAAACTCCTCACACCTCTTTTTCCCTCATCCCCATACACTCATGCATCGCGCGTCACGAAGTCCTGCTAGGTCTGCGTCCCAATCTCCTTCCGATGTGCCCACCCGTCTCCATCTCCTCCATCCTCATTCAAGGACTGTCTCTCACCTGCATGGCTTCATAAGCATCCCAGTGGCTCTCCCTATGGTCACCCTGGTGCTCTGCAGTCCATTCTCCACACTGTAGCCAGAAGGGCCTTTCTAATGCCAATCCGACACATCCTTCCACCTCCAGCCCCGATCACTGCTTCACTGCTCAGCAGTCTTCACTGGCTCCCCATTTGATGTTGTTCAGTCACTAAGTTGTATCCAACTTTGGGACCCCATAGACTGCAGCACGCCAGCCTTCCCTGTCCTTCACTGTCTCCCAGAGTTTGCTCAAACTCATGTCCATTGAGTTGGTGATGTCCTCCAACCATCTCATCCTCTGTCGCCCCCTTCTCCTGCCCTCATTCTTTCCCAGCATCAGGGTCTTTTCAAATGAGTCAGTTGTTTGCATCCGGTGGCCAAAGTATTGGAGCTTCAGCTTCAACATCAGTCCTTCCAATGAACACCCAGGACTGATCTCCTTTAGGATGGACTGGTTGGATCTCCTTGCAGTCCAAGGGACTTGCAAGAGTCTTCTCCAACACCACAGTCCAAAAGCATCATTTCTTCAGTCCTCAGCTTTCTTTATGGTCCAACTCCCACATGCATACATGACCAGTGGAAAACCACACAGACTTAGTGATCCACATTAGTTGTGCTTAAGGACTATATACCAATAAGGAGGCAAAAATACCACAGATGGTGTAAGATCACCATGATGGTCTCTAAATGCTTGCCACACCCACCAAGGTACCAGCCTCTCAAGTCCAACACAAAGGATGCCCCTCTACTGGTGGTCGTATTATCCTCACAACTCATGGACCAGGGACCAGGACTCAGGCCCCAAGGTGTTACATGCTGAAGTCCCAACCCCCGGACCTCAGAATGTGACCTGATTTGACCACAGGGTCATTGCAAAGGTAATTAGTTAAAATGAGATCATAATGAACCTAGGGTGGGTCCCTAATCCAAAATGACTGATGTCCTGAGAGAAAAGGGAAATTAGGAGAATTCCCTGGTGGCCCAGCAGTTGAGACTCCATGCTTTCACGGCCGTGAACCCGGGTGCAACTCCTGGTCAGGGAACTAAGACCCGAAAAGTCGATGGGCATGACCAAAAAGGGGGCGTGGATTTAGACATAGACACACATGCAGGGGGAATGCCGTGTAGACATGGAGATGGCCTACTTTAAGAGAGAGAATCCTATAACAGATCCTTCCCAAGTGGCCCTCAGAAAGAACCAGCCCCTGATTTTTGATCCAAGGTTTCAAGGCTGAGCTGACACCTTGATCCCGGATTTCCAACCTCCAGACTGCGAGGCAATGAATTTCTGCTTTTAAGCCACCTCAATCGCGGTCATGGTTTGCCCTACCAGCCCTGGTCATCCAAAGCAGAGGGCAAGATCACTAGACCCAATAATGACCACAGAGGTCGTGATGGAGCAGATGGGATTTGGGCTGGGCTCCAGAGGAAAGGGCAAAGGTACAGAAAAGCAGAGCTCTCACATTGGGAAGAAAGCAGTGGACAGGCTGGAAGGCATCTTCCACCCGCATGCAAGAGTCAGAGCTCCTCATGCTCCGAGCAGTCAGTCCTGAGCTGCCCAAACCTGGTTGAGGCTGGCCCACGTGTGTCTTAACACCTACTCTCTCCAGCCTGGCACTAACTCCACTGCAGGCTTTATGTATTGATAAATTCATTGTCTTATTAGGGAATGTCTTCTTTATATTTAGATTAATGACCACATAATGATCACCTGGGCTGATTTAGATGATGTCATTTTAAGAAATTATGGCTTAGATCCACCTTCTCTCTCCCCTTTCCCTCTGCCCTGCCTGAATTATTCCTGCGGAAGAAACCAATTAATAGCAGCTTGACTGCTGTAACGCAGGCTGCTGTACAATGTAGCGATGCCTAATGGAGTTTTAATTTCCCTGCGGTGAGTCAATATTTGCTTTAAGAAAGAAAAATGTCACCATAAACCACTGCCCCCAATGAATTTGGTAGCATAGAGGGTGAGAGAGGCTTCTTCTTTAGGTAAACAGTGATGTAGGCTGGATCTGGGGGTCCGGGGGGGTTCACTCTTCACAAATAGGGTTGCTTATGGTTTTTCGTTCTCTCCTTCAGACAATGGCGGTTATTAAATATTTTGCTTTGCAAATGTAAATAACTGTCAGAGATTCACCCACAGTTTAAAGAGTCTGAAACAAACTCATTATAACAGAGAAGAGGAACAATTTATTCCAGCCGATTAATAACTTGAGGGGTGCAGGGAGGGAAACAGAACATGAGATGTCCCTGTTTGAAGACGTTATGGGTGTTTTCTTATTTCCCCCCAGCTAGGGTTGCAGGTGGAAACCCAATCCTACTTTTTAAAAAATGGATTAGACTTTTCAGGATCACGCAAGGAAATAAAGTTCTGCGATTCCTCTCTCTCATAATAAGTCTGTCCAAAAATGATGGTGCTCATTCTGTTGAAAGATAGTTTCATTTCCTCCTCAAAATTGGCATGAAAAATTTGCCTTGCCAAATGAACATTGTATACTGAACTTGTCAAATCCTTTCTCCTGACACAAATAAAAGATAACATTGGGTGGCAGCATGTAAAACAGCTCTGACAAGACAGCAAAGGGAGACAAAGAAATATGCATATTTTGATGCTCTCGGTTTTAGAAGCTGGGCTGGGGAGGGGTGGGGGGAGGCGGGTAGCAGCAGAATGACTGGCCAGCTTTGAATGCTTCAGGTAACAATTGAACAAGTCACTTTCATGTCGATGTTCAATGGTATAATGACCCTGTTTCCAATTAGCCAAAACATGACAAAATCCTAACTTTTATAGCGGTACAAACTGCCAGGGAGATGGACGGAGTGACAAGACTCCTCATCCAGAGGTTCACGGGTGAACTGCATGGCTGTAATTACTAGTTCTAACGCAGTGGGAAAGTATTCCTGGTGTGTTTAAAAATAAATAAGGTAAATGATCACCCTTTCATTAGATCTGTACTCATATCATATAAGTGCCTTTTTTTTTCCTATTAAAATTGTTGATTGAAGGCCGTTAGCTGTTTATCAGCTCGAAATTACATTTCTGCTCTCTTCGGGGCTGCCGCCCATTCAAAATCACACTCGGCGCCTAGTTAGTAACAAGAAAGGACTCCTAAAACTGCAATTGCAGGGGGAAAAAGAAAAACACATGAGCAAGAAACCCAGATTGCACCTTCACGTCCCCAAAGGCATCACGCTTCTTTGTTCTGCTAAGAAAAATTAACCTCAGTCTCAGCTCCGGGTCCCTAGATTGATTATCATAGTCATTTAAATACTGTAATCTCATTTTCAGCATTGGGATAAAGAAAGGGAGGGGGGACCCTGGGAGGGTGGAAGCAAGGCTGGAGAGAGAAAGAACGAGGCGGGGAGGGGATGGGAAAGCAGAATAAATTATCTGACAAAGGGAAGCTGGGGCCTTTCTGCTCACAGAGCCTATTTCGGATCCTTCCACTTGATTGGAAAAGTTGATGAAGTTTAAATGAAGCAGAATTAGAACCTCAGGCCGCTGAGTATTGACGGGGCAACACAAGAATGTGCAATTCAATAGCCCTGGGTTTCGGCAGAAGACAAGGGAAGGGCCTAAATGGCGTAATCTTCAATCGAATCGAACAGCCACTCGGACAAGGCAGGGTAATGAGTGAGGGCCATCCCGGGCCTGTTGGTTAAAGGGATTAATCCGCCCTGCCGCCCGCCCAGCCGGGCTTTGATGCCCATTGTGTGGGACCCTGTCCCAGTCTATCTAAATGCTAACGAACCGCGGGGGTGAGCAGGGCTGTGCTTTTCTTTGCTGGCGCTAATCTGATGACAATTTGCTCTCTCTGATTAGAGGGGCGGGGAGGGAACAGCGGTGGGTGGGAGAGGAGGAAGGGAGGCCTGCCCGTTGAAAAGGGGGCCATTCTGGTGAGCCCCAGCCCCCCACCCCCAGAGCTCCTGGCTCTCTGGCCCGCAGATGCACACGTTTAGAATAACATAAACTGCAGGCGTCCGTGAGAAACCAAGTGTCCACGCTCCTGTTCTATGTCTTGTCTCTTCTTGAGACCATATGTGCGCACGTGTGTGCTCAGTCGCGTCCGACTGTTGCGCGATCCTCACGGACTGTAGCCCACCAGCCTGCTCTGTCCGTGGGATTTTCCTGGCAAGAATACTGGAGTGGGTTGCCATGCTGAAAGGGCAGGCTTTACCTTAAGCTACCCAGCATCAGTCCCTCCTTCCCTTCTTCCTATCACACCCCCTCCAGACGTTCCCTCCAAACACACCCAAGCTCATGGCATCCAGTCTCTCACCCTGTCTGGTCATCTACATTTTTGCTCAGCTTTCTCCTCTCAGTCCCCTGAGTCCCGCTTGGTCATCCAGAAGTTCTAATAGGCTTTTGTGGACCACTCCAGGCCATGGGGCCTCCTCCTAACTGTTTTGTCTGACTTGTAGGTCTGAGTCACACTGGCCCTATAGGTTTCAGCCTTAGAAGTGCAGCAACTTCTAGGGTGTGTGTGTGTGTGTGTGTGTGTGTGTCTGGTGTGGCAAACGTGCCCAAGTAGACTGTAAGCTCCTTGAGAACAGAAAACACACCTGTGGATGACGTTGACCTTTTCGACAGGTGTAGGTATAGATGGGGGCTTCCCAGGTGGCACCAGTGGTAAAGAACCCGCCTGCCAATGCAGGAGATGCTAGAAAGGCGAGGTCAGTCCCTGGGTCGGGAAGATCTCCTGGAGAAGGGTATGGAACCCAGTCCAGTATTCTTGTCTAGAGAATCCCATGGACAGAGGAGCCTGATGGGCTATGGTCCATAGGGCCACAAAGAGTTGGACATGACTGAAGCGACTTAGCGTGGATGCACACACAGATGTAGATGGATTAGATTTTTCTCTCTCATAGATTGAGTTGAGATCATAGACTCAAAAGTCTGGCACTTAGCAGGTATTTAACAATGAGGGCTGTGGATGTCACCAAGTTCGTTTGATTAGTCCAGTGGTTGGAACCTCAGGCTACAGAGTCCCAGAGCTCTCAAAGCCTGGCACCCCTACCCACGTGCTGGATGACTGTGGGCAACTTGTGAAACTGCTCTGAGACTCAGCTTTCCCATCTGTAAAATGGGAACGATGGTAATCCCACATTTTTAGAATTGTGGCCAAGATTTTAGGGAGGTGATGCCTAAGAAGGGCCAGCAATCAGTGCCTGGTACACAGTGGGCTCCACGAAGTAAAACTGCTGTCAGCTGCCTCAGGAGAGCATCAGCTGGCCAAACGGGTCACCAGCCAGGAACTTTCTGGAAACCCAGACTCCAGGCCTCCACCTCCACACACACTCCCTCTCCAAGAGAAGTCAGGCCCACGAGCATCCTGCCAGGCGATCCTGGAAGGACCTGCCACCAGAGGACCACGCTACTGCCAAAGGAAAGACGGAGGTTTCGGAAACACCAGACAGACACTTTCCTTTTAGAAGGGGAGTTTCTGAAAGACTTGCTTAAACCTCCAGATTTATGCCCACTATATGCCTACAAAGAGAGCAAAGTCTTAAGTGACAGTTTATAAAGGTTTTGGAGGCAGACACGAAGCCTGGTGTTCAATCCTAAGGGATCCCTCAGAATCGCCCCAACAGGCTGACTCAAATGATGTGGGGAAAATTCAGAGCATGACGGGCCAGGGGGCTTGTTTAACTTGCAAAAAGTAAACAAATCCCAGGCACTAACCCTAAACCATCATGTTGCTCAACCCACCCATGGTGCTCCAAACATGCAGCCTGGTAGGGTCCCAGGCTGCAATGACCATGTCTGTCCCAGCAGAGAAGGGCTCGTGATGAGTCTTCCAGTCCACCTACAGCATCCCACAGCCAGGCATGGGTCCCTCTGCCCCCAGGAGCACTGGGGGCGGGCATGGGGGGAGGCTGGCACTTAGACCTACTGTTGATGTCTGGATTTGTCTCTCACCCTCTGTTTTCAGTCTTGTTTTTCCTACTTGCTTTGGCCCCTGCAGCTCTCAGATCCAACCGGGAGCCCACTTTATCTGGCCTCACTCCCCATCCAGCCTCCCCTCAGCTTTTGCTTCCCTGCAGCTTCCTGAGTTCCAAGTTTCTCCTTGCCCTGGAAGCATGAAACCACTTGTCTGGAACAGTCTCCACCCACCACCCACCCAAACACAGACACACACGCACTCTGACCAGCACCCAGTAACTGTCCACTCCACTCATTCCAGGAGGTTCGGATGAGACGTCGCATCCCTGGGCTTGGGCTTCAGCCTCCTGGCACTGCAACCGCCGCCACGGCGCTTATCCCTGGGGAAGAGGGAGTTGCCCTATTGTCCGCCTTCACCAGGGGCTTCCCAAATAGCACTAGTGGTACAGAAGCTTGCCAAGTGCAGGAGACCTAAGAGATGAGGGTTCCATCCCTGGGTCGGGAAGATCCCCTGGAGGAGGGCATGGCAACCCACTCCAGTATTCTTGTCTGGAGAATCCCATGGACAGAGAAGCTTGCTGGGCTACAGTCCACGGGGTCGCAGAGTCAGACACGACTGAAGCGACTTGGCACACACGCATGCACTGTCTTCACCAGGGCCGTGAGCTGCCTTCAGACAGGAACTCAGGCTCTCCTGGCCACAGAGGTCCCTCCAGGCCCAGCATGCTGCCTGGCACCCAACAGCCCCTTGATAAACATTTTGCAAAGTGTCGAAAGAGCAAATGAAAGGTAGGCTCCAGACGGTTCTCAGGGAGAAAGCCATTCAGGTGTGCAGAAACCAAGGCTTCGGGATATTCCAGGGACTTGCCCAAGGTTTCTGAGTCAACAAGAGTGTGCAGGAAATTGAGAGCTCATGACTGTGGTTCCGGGGCCTGGAGTGTCTGGTCCAGAGGAAGTGTGTAGTACTGAATGAATGGATGATGGATGGATGATGGATGGATGGATGAATGGATGA